>NW_011507916.1:0-950 GCF_000495115.2 Populus euphratica | reverse complement strand
AAGTTGGTGGACCAAAAAGTATTTTCTCATGTGAATTTAAGACTGGTCAACGTTTTTTCTTCTTATTTTACACTTTGTTCTCTTTCCTTCAATCTTGTCTTTCTTGAATAAGTTTTAACAATTTGGTTATAAAAATATGTAATTAAAAAAAATATTGTTTAATGATAAAATTAGAAAAAAAAACTTATGAGTATTATGGATTGATAAAGTGAAATATCAAGCTTTTTTAGTTTTTTCTGTAATGTAATGCAATTATAATGTAATATGAAATAGTAGATAGCTAAAAAAAAATTAAAATAAAATAAAGGGAATTGAAAGCTTTTATTTATGGTGTTGACCATTAAAGAAAATGCTGGGTCCGTGGCCAGCAAAAGGTTAGCCCTACAGTAAAACCACCCCAATAAGACACTGAGTTTGTCTAATGTCTTAGTCTTTCGAGGGTGATAGCTCTTCATCTCAAGACTCCATTCATAGAGATATTCCAAGTTTTGGTAATTTTTTTACATGTACTAGTTTACTTTTTATAATATGTTGCGGCTGGATTAAATTTTTTTAAATATAAAAACAATGTGTAGGTTATAAGAAAATTTTTAATACTATTATTAAATTTAACCTAGCTAATTAATATTGAAACCTTCGAATTTAATTTTTTACATAGTTGAAGTTTTAACTAAATCATATAGAAATTGTTTTTATATGACTTAATCAATTTAATGAGTTAAAAATAAACTCAAAAGATTGATAAAAATATAATTTGATTTTTAAAAATATTTAAAGAAGTTATCTTTTTTTTTAAAAAAAAAATTAAGACAATGACATAGCGGATCAACCGAAGTTTCACGACTTAATTTATTAAATTCATAAAACGGATTATGGATTTTTTTGGGTTTAATAACTCTATTTTTTAAAAAAATTATTTTTTTATCCCAATATAACCCAGTTGACTTCAC
>NW_011507911.1:0-953 GCF_000495115.2 Populus euphratica | reverse complement strand
CCTAACCCGTTTGTTAGGATCCGCACTACTAAACCCTTTATTTATTTATTTTTGTTATATTTGAGGTGGATGACAACAACACAACAACACACATTAAACCTTTTATTATTATTTTTTATATTTGAGGTGGATGATAATAACACAACAACACACATTGATTGAATTTATCAGATGATGGCTTTTTAGATTTTGGCCACCATGTAAAATGGTTGAAAAATCAACTTTTAAGTTTTTTTATTTAAAAAAAAAAATTTAACCTATTTTTGAATTAAAAAAACTTACAAAATTATAATAAATCTATTCATGGCTTTAAAAAACAGTAAAAAAACTGAAATCAATCTAAAATTAAAAATATATCCGAGCTCAAATCTATCTTTTCAAAAAAATATCTAAAATAATTTTTTCTAATAAAATAAAAATATTTAAAACAAATATCAATTATTTTAATAATTTAAATCAATATCAAGAATAATTTTCATTTTCTACTTTTAAAATCCAGATAACCTTTCTCTCTTCTCTCTCAACAAATAACTAATACGGGGAATTTGTGTGGATGGATGGACAACAGCAACTACTAGGGGAAATTCCCACGCGTTTTAATATTTAGGATAATATGGGCGCGCGCCCACAAAAGAAGATACCGCAAACAACAATCTATACCAAAAAAGAAAACAACAGTGGCAACGTGTTTGCTAACGAAAGGAACAGCAGTGTCTTCAGGAATAAATTATCGCTGCGAAGGAAATTGAACGATCTTCAAAATCGTAAAATAAAATAAAAAATAAAAGATTTATTTAATGCAAATGGTTTCAAGAAAAGAAGGAAAAGATGCAAAATCGCCCGATTGACGCCATGCGAATGTACTTTCTTTACTTGACAGGAGTTCTGGTCAAACAGTGCTTGAAGAAACTCAACATTTTTTATTTACATACATTTTTTATTATTTTAGAGAG
>NW_011507912.1:0-953 GCF_000495115.2 Populus euphratica | reverse complement strand
TTATTATTAATAACTATATTTTTATTACGCCTGACTGCCTATATAAATATCAAAAAAAAAAAACACCCCGTCACACATGTGACACACCAATTTCTCTTCCAAACACATATGGGGCACAAAATTCATAGTATAGAATCACACCAACCAATGAGCCATCTTAATTGGCCAATGACAAGATTCCCCCCTCTATTGAAAAATTAAAAGCAAGATGGGTATAATTGTTCTAGCATACTAATTCCATAATTTTGCAATCATCAAATATGTTTCATCACACCTTCCATTTATTTTTTTTATTGTCTAGTATTTTATCCATATATATAAGTACTAATTTAAATATTAAAGTATCCAATGTCTCAACCCGAGATCTATTTTACAAAAATCAACCATGAAAATTAAATTTTGATGTGAATTTGTAAATAATATTTGCAAGAAAAGGGGTCTACTCTATAATACATAGCTCTGTGGTTCGCTGCAAGGCTTGCCTTGTAGCCGACCCCAGTTCGATTTTTTCTGTGCACCGGCTTGCCTTGTAGCCGACCCCAGTTCGATCCTTTCTGTGCACTTGCCTGTCATTCTCGCGGTAGGATGTTCAGTTGGGCCGTAGGATTAGTCGTGGTGCGCGCAAGCTGACCCGGACACCCACGTCAATAAAAAAAAAATAAGGCAAAAAAAAGAAAAGAAAAAATAGCTAAGTTTAACTTGACAAATTAGTACAACATTTGTTTGAATTATTTTAGTCTAATAACCTACCATATCTTAAATTACAATTCATAACTTGTAAATTATTTATAATGTATTTTTTTAATAAAAATCTTTTTTTAAAAAAAACTTATGAAGAAATTATTTTAAACATTCTATAATTTACTCTGTTTTGCACCTTGCTGTTATTATTTTGTAAATTACAAAAAAATCTTAAAATTTATATGTTCATGACACTTAATGGCACAAAAAAT
>NW_011507909.1:0-954 GCF_000495115.2 Populus euphratica | reverse complement strand
TTTGTTTATCTGGATAGATTAATGGAAGTTAAATGATGACTACCTTGCTTTGTGGAATTTGCAAAGTATTTTTCTATTTTAACACTTTGATTACTAGGGACTAGTAATAAGCTTGTTGGGGGGTGTGATTGATACTTAAAATTGTATTTTTATCAAGGTTTTATATTATCATTTTGCACTTGTAGTATCAATAACTCCTTAACTAAAGCATGTTTTATAATAATATATCTAATAATATAAGATACCTTTAATTTATGGTAAATATTTATTTTAAATGCAGGCCTATCACATAAATGAAAGGATTGATTGATGAATTTAAGAACTGAAATTGAAAGGACAAAGAGATGGCCAAACTTAGAAAAAAGATGTCGGTGCAATCCAAACCGGAACACTATTCGGTAATTGGGTCATATCTGGAGCTATAGATCTCAGATTTAGGTCTACTTTATATGGATGGAAAGGTAAGACATAGGCGTACAACTTTCAATTGCAGCCCAAATCTAAAAAGGCCATTTTCCAGTCCAAATTGTAGCAACAACAAAGAAGTCTGAATCTATCTTCCAGCCCGAGCCTTGTTCAGTGTTTAGCCCATATCTGGAGTTCTAGAAGTCTAAATGAACTAAAGTTTTTATACAAGAAAGCTGAGACAATTTCCTACAACTTTCATGTTTTCGACTGTCTCCAATTTTGACGTTATCAATGACATTTTGGGCATACAAGAGAAGATAAGGATTGTCAGCAAGTCAAGAGTTGGCCACCCACTCATCAATTAGTCATCAAATCAATAGTTCCCAATTTTGGCCTATAAAAGGAGGCATTTGCCATGTATTTAGGCATCTTGGTTTCTAAATCAAGATCATGCTCTTGCTTTCTCTCTTTGTATTTTTTGTAATGTTTATGCTTTGCTTTCATTAATATCAAGTTTATGCCTTTCATTTCCTTTCATTTACTTTG
>NW_011507910.1:0-954 GCF_000495115.2 Populus euphratica | reverse complement strand
ACTAAATCTCAATGAGCTAATGGAAAAGTGGTTGTATAAACATGTGGTAATCATTGCTTTTCATTCCAAACAATCTACAATCCTTCAAATTCACTAACTTTAATATGTTCAAGGCATGTCTATCAGGAAAATATAGACTTTTAAGTTAATGGTAGATAAGTAACTATACATTCTTGTCTAAGGTGAAGCTGGCTTTGAGCTTTGTGACCCTTAACCGAATATAAACCAACTTCATATTTTTACAACAATAAAATAAAGTATATCCATTATAGTGTTAGTGTTATCATTTTTCTTTCCCTTCACGTTTATAACTGTGTTGAAAAAGTTCTCAACCATGTTCTTTTATATGTACTTGACGTCAAGGTTATGGCAGAGAATATTGGTTTTTCAATAATGAAGCTCCTAGAAAATATTTTGTTTTACCCAATTATAAGTCAAAACAAAATCAAGAAACTTCTGCCTACCAAATAGAAAACCAAACATAATATCATTCTTCTCCGATACCATATTATACAATTCTTCACCCAAAAAAAGTAGTAGTGCAACATCCTTTTCAACTCTCCCAATAAATAAGTCATTTTTGTTCTTTCTAAACCATTGATTTGTTGGCAAGAACCGTCAGTGACAGTAAAAAAAAATATTTTACCATTATTTGTTAGAATGAATGCCTTACATTTTTCCATATAGTATGGACATACTAGTTTTTCATATATGTATTAACTAAAAACCACTTCGTAAGCTAGTAAATCATTAATAGTCCATAACAAAGTTGCCTTCATCAAAAAATTTTGTTTCCTTGATAAATTATAAGTCAAAGCCCTGGATGACTGCAATTGCTTCGACTCATCAATCAATAGTTGAAGATAAATATCTATATTTTAACCTGGCCTATTAGAACCAAGTATGATTGTAGAAAAAAACATGAACTTCAGCCTCTTACACATCCCTAATGGC
>NW_011507917.1:0-950 GCF_000495115.2 Populus euphratica | reverse complement strand
TTTTAAAATTATCTTTATTGATTTTTTAAATATTGAACTGGTTAAAAATTTAGTTCTGTAATTTAAAAAAAATATATTATAAATTACTATAATATTTTCTTATATGATTTTTTTTCTTTTTTTAATGAATTTTTTTTAAATAGTCTTTGTCGATTTCATTTTTTTATATCGAGTTGGGTGAAAATTTTTCTTCATAATTTTTTTTATTTAAAATATTATGGATTGTTATAATATTTCCCTATATAATTTTGTTTTGCTATAGTGTTTCTCTATATTTTTTTAAAATTATCTTTGTTATTTGTTTTAATATTGAGCTGATTGAGAATTCAACTTTAACTTTTCTCACATGTTTTTTATATTTTTTATTTTTTTTATTTTTTTTTCAAAATTGTCTTCTTCTTTTTTCTTTTATTTTTTTCAGAATTGTTTTTATTAATTTTATTTTTTTCACATGAAGGTGGTTGGAAATTTAGTTTTCCAGCTTTTTTTTAAAAAACACTATGGATTGCTATAATATTTTTCCATATGGTTTTTTTATGATTTGTTTTTAGAATTGTCTTTGTCGATTTTATTTTTTTCATATTAAAATGATTGAGAATTTAGCTTCGTAGTTTTTTTTTTAAAATATTGTGAGTTGCTACAATGTTCTTTCACATGATTTTTTTTGTTATAATTTTTTTTAAATTGTCTTTATCAAGTTTATTATTTTTAATATTAAGCTGGTTGAGAATTACAACTATAGATTTTCTCATGAAATACTATAGATTGTTACAGTGTTTTCTTGTATAGTTTTTTATTTTTTTTGTTGATTTTATTTTTTTATATTGAGCTGGTTAAGAATTTAATTTTATTTTTTTCTTTAAAATATTGTGAATTGTTACAATATTTTCCTATATGATTTATTTGTTTTGATTTTTTTTTAAATTTTTTTATTAAGTTGATTGATAATT
>NW_011507941.1:0-935 GCF_000495115.2 Populus euphratica | reverse complement strand
TGTTGTCTAGTTTCGATGACAGGTGCTCACCGACACATATCCATGAATCACGGGAGATTCGATTTCAAGGATCTACTTATTAATTAATTAAGATACCCTCAAACAAACAAACAGAGTGAAAAGAGAAGTATTTTTTTTTTAATTTTTGTAATGATGTTAATTTTTAATTTTTAATTTCGAGTTTAGTGACTATCGAGTTTTATAATTTATTTTAATTTAATTTTTATGAAGTTATTTTGTTATCATAACTCAAGCATGAATTTTGTGGATTAATCATGTTGATTTGAGTTATTTTTTTAATCTCACCCTTCAGTATTGGGTTGGGTTGATAAGAAAACAAATTTTATAAAAACAATTTATTCGTTTTTTATGGAGTTATTATTGTCTTCTTACCTAGATTTAACAAGTTAATCGATGTTAATTTAGGTTATTTTTTTGTTTTTTTATTTAATTTTTTTCTATTTAATCCTTCAGAATTAGATTGATTAACAATTGAGCTTTATAATATTTTTATTTATTTTTTATGAGGGTATTATAATCTTATGACTCGGATCTCGGCTTAGGCCGGTTGACTTGGGTATTATTCTTTATTTTTTAGTTTTTTTTTTAAATTTTATCTTTTAATATTAGGCTAATTTTAGGCTTCACAATTTATTTTGATTTAATTTCTATAAGGTTATCCTGATTGCGAGTTTAGTTAATTGACTCAGATGGTTTTTTGTGTACTTTTTTAAATTGATTTTTAAAATTTTTCCAATCAACAATTTTTAGGTTTTCTTTTTTACGTTAACTTGTCAAACACGGGTCATAAGACTTGGATAATTTCATAGAAAAAAATTAAAATAAACTATTAAACGCAATCCCCAATCAATTCAATATTGAAGAGTGAAATTAAAAAAAAAACAAAACAAACCATATGAGCCATAAAATAAAGA
>NW_011507908.1:0-955 GCF_000495115.2 Populus euphratica | reverse complement strand
GTCCCTCTCTCTTATCAAACGCTCTTGAGCCCCTCCTCTCAATTTCTCTAACCGTAGTCCATCAATTTGCTGCATCTTGAACACCTTGACTGCGTTTGCTAATCCCCCTATAAAAATCATTAGACTTCCACAGATGCCTGTCCAGACCCAAGTCTTGCCCTGCATTAATCAAGAAACTTTGATGTACGTTAAAAAGCTACCATGCAAAAGTACTCAAAGATTCCAAGATTTTCTATTTAGATTGTGATGTTTAAACCATCTTTTTTTCTATCCAATTAGACTACTGCTATTTCCAAAACTAGAGCAGATTGCTTAAACTATAACTAAACAAATTTACAGCTTACCAATAGCTTCAGTCCATGATAGCCCCGTCCTGCTTGCTCATGAATATTGAGAATGGAACCAACCAAGAATAGCAAACTTCCCATTAAAAATGGGATGTGGACGCTCTGTTGCAAGATTTGTACATGCCCATCAGCTCTCTCATATATCTGGCATGAGTTGTGTATGGATCCGAGCACCCACAAAGCCGGTCCAGCAATAAGCAAGTTTAGAGCATGCCTTTCCAATTTGAAGTGCCCATATCCCTTGTATTCCTGCATTTGTGGATTGCCTCAACATTCAAATTATTTGCAATATGTACTTAAAACTTAATAACTGTGCTCCTAAGAATACAGGATTTTAAGAGGAGACAGTGGAATGCTGTGGACTATATAGACCTTAATTTCATAACGAAGTTACAAAATGCTCCTCTCTGAAAAGATGAATTCAAAGAGACTGAAAAGAGGCATCTTCACGTTGGGTAATTAATGTCTGGCCCAAAAGAATAAGTTTTGACATGCACATAACCTAGTGCAACCCTTTTTTAATTGGGTTTTTGAGGAAATATAACGGGACTTCTAATCGAGATTAGACGCATAAGATAAATTAAATCATAGATTGATCCTACATACAC
>NW_011507905.1:783-956 GCF_000495115.2 Populus euphratica | reverse complement strand
ACTCTTCGCAGTGATAAGGTTATTGAAAAACTCACTCTTGAACCTTGTGAGAAATATCTAAGGATAAGGAAGGAGTTGAATCTGAATATTGTAAAGAAAAGACTGATTCTCTGCTAGCACTTCCATTTCCTCATGCCATGACCAAACAAAGAAAAGTCAATCACAACTCTGAA
>NW_011507905.1:305-512 GCF_000495115.2 Populus euphratica | reverse complement strand
AAGATGTATTAGTACAAGTTGATAAATTCATTTATCATGTGGATTTTCTTGTCTTAGACGCACAACATGTTGAAGCATGCAATTCATTTCTTATTATTTCAGGACGTCCGTTTCTTGCAACTTTTAACACATTGATTAATTGTAGAAATGGACTAACGATGCTATAATTTGGAAACATGACATTGGAGATGAATATTTTCAATATTA
>NW_011507905.1:0-195 GCF_000495115.2 Populus euphratica | reverse complement strand
AAGATTTGCAAATGATTTATTATCAGGAAGAAATCAAGGATAAAAAGGGCATATAAAATATTAATGCGGATGTTTTGTCAAGTGTGACAACAAATTCGACATCTAGCATCATACCAATCGATAATTACTTTCCTAACAAATCCTTTCAATCGATGATTACTTTCTTGATGAATCCTTACTTTCTCTTAGTCCAAT
>NW_011507907.1:0-956 GCF_000495115.2 Populus euphratica | reverse complement strand
TCCATGACCTTCGCTAGTGGGGAGACAGTCTTGATTCGACAAATTTAGGCGCGGGCCCATATCCAATGAAGAATTATTTGCTTGAACAGGGACGAGCACACAGGTATATGGCCAATAATGGAACCTGGATTTGGGATTTTGGTGTGATCTGTTAGGCCAGTCAGTGTGGCAACAAGGCGTCGAGACATGAAAAATTATTATCTTTCAAGTTATTAATTTTTTTTATTATACTTGCCAAAGGATTAAAGAAATATATCTTTTGGATACAGTGAAGGCTTCAAATTTATTGGCAATAACTTCCAAAGGTTTCTTAAAAAATTCTATTTTGTTTTTAATAAACGTATTCACAGATTTTGCAGAGAAAAAATAAAAAGAACAAAAAATGTTTTCTAATTGATTTTTGTCAATAAATAAAATAATATTCTTTTATAATAATGTGTTCATGGAAATTTAAAGGCACATCTCTATATACAAATATGTTTATAAAATTCAAAAATACAACTTTTTCAAATTAAAATAATAACTTGGGAGGAGGTATTATATATAACTAATTAATTAATTTCAAATTTTCTCTCATGTATCTAAATCTATTAATTCAGTGTCTCTCACTTTATAAGATATAACCAAAAAAAAAATAATGTAAAATAACTATTCTTTTATTTTATTTAATATTTAAGCTATTATAACACGATATGAAAACTCAATATTTTTTATTGTAATAAAATCAAGATCAATTTAGTTGTGATATAAAGTACAACAAAACTCTTTGCTTTTTAGTGTGAGATAGAAATCTGTTTGTTCAGTGGTGGGGCATGATAAGGATTAAGAGGGCAATTGCCAATTGCCCTCTTAATCTTTTTTTTTTTAATATTTTTTATATTAAAATTTTAATATAATAATTTAACAAGTTTTTTTTTGAATTATCACTCCTAATTTTTTTTTCTATATTTTTTTTA
>NW_011500673.1:103265-104363 GCF_000495115.2 Populus euphratica | reverse complement strand
AAAATAAATCCTTTTCAGTAATAATCTCTTCCAAACTTAATGCACATCAAGAAGGAAAGTTATTACAAACTCTGAAAATGCACAAAAATGCATTAGGATGGACCATAGCTAACATAAAAGGAATTAGTCCTTTGATTTGTATAAGAAAAATTTATTTGGAGGAAAATGCTAAACCCTCTAGAGAAATACAACAAAAGCTTAATCCTAGCATGAAAGTAGCAGTGAAAAATAAAGTCATTAAGCTTCTAGATAATGGAATCATTTATTCTATTTCTGACAGCAAATGGGTAAGTCCTATCAAAGTTATACCAAAGAAGTCTGGAGTCATTGTGATAACAAATAAGAAAAATGAGTTGATTCCAACTAGGACTATTACTGGTTCCTGCATATGCATTAACTATAGGAAACTTAATTCAATGACTAGAAAAGATCATTTTCCCTTCCCTTTCATGGATCAAATCCTAGAAAGAGTTGCAGGTCATGAATTTTATTGTTTCCTAGATGGCTATTCAGGTTACAACCAAATTGAAATTGCATTGGAAGATCAAGAAAAGACTACTTTCACATGTCCATTTAGTACTTTTGCATATCGAAGGATGCCTTTTGGATTATGTAATGCACCAGCTACATTTCAAAGATGTATGCTCAGTATATTTAGCGATATGGTTGAACATTTTCTTGAGATTTTCATGGATGATTTTTCTGTTTTTGGCGATTCATTTGATGATTGTTTGACTAACTTAGAAAAGGTTTTGACCAGGTGTGAAGAGAAGAATCTTGTGCTGAATTGGGAAAAATG
Organism: Populus euphratica; assembly: GCF_000495115.2. NCBI lineage: Eukaryota > Viridiplantae > Streptophyta > Magnoliopsida > Malpighiales > Salicaceae > Populus > Populus euphratica. The sequence continues at coordinate 103,564 of NW_011500673.1, read as the reverse complement.
TCATTTTATGGTAACAAACGGCATTGTACTTGGTCACATTGTTTCATCAAAAGGAATTGAGGTTGACAAATCTAAAATTGAGTTAATTGCAAACTTGCCAACACCAAAATCTCTTAAAGATGTTAGATCATTCCTGGGACATGCTGGTTTTTATAGAAGGTTCATCAAAGATTTTAGTGTAATATCTAAGCCATCAAAGATTTTAGTGTAATATTTAAGCTCTTGAGTAATCTTATAACAAAGAATAATATTTTTTAATGGACTGAACATTATGAATAAGCCTTTGTTAAACTTAAAAA
>NW_011500673.1:102241-103125 GCF_000495115.2 Populus euphratica | reverse complement strand
TATGAGATTCACTATGTAAGTAAAACTTTAAATAGTATTCAAATGAATTACACCACCACTAAAAAAGAATTACTTGCAGTAGTATTTGCATATGAAAAATTCAGATCTTATCTTGTTGGCTCACCTGTTGTTGTTTTTAGTGATCATGCAGCATTGAAATATCTTCTTTCTAAGAAAGATTCCAAGGCTAGATTGGTGCGGTGGATTTTATTACTTCAAGAATTTGATATCACAATCAAAGATAAGAAAGGCAGCGAAAATGTTGTCGCAGATCACTTGTCAAGATTGACAATAGATTCAAAAACTGACATCACACCAATCGATGACTACTTTCCTGATGAATCTTTACTTTCTGTCTCTACAATGCCTTGGTTTGCTAATATTGTCAATTTTCTTGTTTCAGGACAATTGCCAGCTCATTGGAGTACTTAAGATAAAAGAAAAGAAAGTTCTTGAACGAAGTGAAGAACTTTTATTGGGATGACCCTTATTTATTCAAATATTATCGTGATCAAATATTTTAAAGATACATTCCCGACAATGAGATAAGTAGTGTCATTAAATGTTTTTATTCTAAGGCATGTGGGGGCCATTTCTCATCAAGAAAGACAATTGTAAAATTTTACAAAGTGAATTTTACTGGCTAAAAATGTTGAAGAACTCACATGTATTCAAAATTGTCAAAAGTTGGGAACTATTTCAAAATGTCACATGATGCCTTTAAATCATATTATTGTCATTGAGATCTTTAACTATTGGGGTACTAACACGATCAAAAAGTTGATATCGTATCCCAAGTGTAGGAGTGTCAAAGTAATAAATAATCCAACAAGACCGAGGTCGAACCACAGGAAAGTTAACTATATAAATTATAAATAATAATA
>NW_011500673.1:100463-101673 GCF_000495115.2 Populus euphratica | reverse complement strand
CCAGTTATAGGTAAAACTCTGAGTAGTGTTTAGGCTGGATTGCAAGACAGATTCAAACTTCTCTTTTGTGGCCAAACTTTGAATTACAAAATGGAAAATTTAGGTCTTTCCATACCATGAAAGTTGTAGACCTATTTCTTATCTTTCCAACCATATAAATTAATATGAAATCCAAGATCTATAGCTCTAGATATGATCCGATGACTGAATAGTGTTCGAATTTGAAGTGAATCGGTATCTCCTTCGTAAGTTTAGCCTGTTCTCTGTCCTTTCACTTCTAATAGTTAATCATAACAATTAATCATTTGAATTGTGAGAATGCCTGCATTTAAAATGAGCATTTACCATAAATTAAAGGTATCTTATATTATCAGACTTGTTATTATAAAACATGCTCTAATTAAGGAGTTATTGATACTTCAAGTGCAAAATGATGATATAAAACCTTAATAAAAGTGCACTTTTAAGTACTAATCAAGTACACATTTCATGGGTCTATTTCCTCCATCATTTGGTTTCTTTTTTTTTTATCAAATGTAAGAATTATATAGATAAAAAAGAGAAAGGAAAGCTTGCGATACAAGCTGGAAACCAGCAGAACATTACAAGCATCAGTAAAGGGAACATACTCCCTGAACAAGAAAACAGGATCCCCTAAACAAGGGGAACTAAGAACAAAAGCATGAATAGCCCTCATGTAGAGCAAAGAACCAAAAGCTTAGGGTAACATGCTCCCACTAAGCTGAACAGAAAAACAAACCCAAGCCAACCAAAAGGCATTCAGCCATAACATGAAGAACACCAGCCAATCCAGCAAAGGACAGCAAAATCCAGAGCAAACGCCTGAATAGGGCACAACCGAAAACTGAAAAGCAGCTTCCTAGACTGAATGAAACAACATCAGAGCAAACAAACCCGACCAGCAGCCACGAAGCAAGCAAACCAACTGCAAGGAAATAGAGGCTACAGGCCAGCATGAAGAGGCTGGCAAAAACAAACAGGACCTAACTAGCAAAAAGCCACACCAACCATAAGATAGGCCTATAAGGCTACAATCAAGAGAAAACAGAATTAACCCATAGAAGACACAAGGATATAGTCCTTGGCCTAAATCAACAAGAGCATAAATTCATAGGGAGGAAGAGGAAGGGGAGCTGTCCTGAGTCCTAGAGTCAGCCAAGGAGGAGGTTGAAGGCCTGCATCTTAGTTT
>NW_011500673.1:97729-98923 GCF_000495115.2 Populus euphratica | reverse complement strand
GTGTGGAGCCAACTTTGCCCGTTTGTGCCCAGAGCATCCTGGACCCTTGTCCCTGGCTACAATTGCCTCAGCGGCCATTGGATCAATTGATGGTTCGCTATGAGGTTCTTCTCGGGGAGACTGTTTTTCAACAGCTTCAGTATCAGCTGAGGGATTAGAGCATCCAGAGGGAACAACAGGCGCTGAGGGATGCTTTTTCCGTTTATGCCTGAAAGTTGAGTTACATGTTGAAGTGGAGTGTCCCAATACTTTGCACTGCTTGCAAAATCTGGGCAGGGATTCATAGATCACTTCCTGTGCTTTGGAAACACCATTCGGGAGAGTGATATCAATCGATGATGGTAAGTTAGCAAACAAGTCAATCTCAATCAACACTCGGGCATAGGAAAGCCGAGTCATGGAGGATGTTGGAGAATCAACATGCACTGATTTCCTAATTACACTGGCCAGTTTAGAGAGACACAATGAGGACCAGCATTGAAGGGGAAGGTTGGGGAAGCGAACCCAAACTGGCATTTTAGCCATATCAGAGGTGTTAAAATCAAAGTAATCAGGCATGGGTTTCAAGATTAATAGTCGACCATAGACAAAGTATGGTCCTCCATGCATCACTTCAGTCATATCCGATTCAGAGGCAAACTTGAATATAAGCCAGCCAGAGTCATGCATGGAGAAAGTAACATTACATAGCCATGCAGAAGTTACAAATTTAGAGATGGACGAGTAGCCAGGGAATTTTCCAACTATGAACCCAATTAAACTACATTGCCACAATGCTTTGTGTTCAGCCAAATCAGATTCCAAAAAATTACAAGAAGATGTGGTAGTGTAATCTGGGAAATGCACTAAGGGAGGCGATGGAACGGTAGTACCTGAAGGATATTGTGATGTGGAAGGACCTTGAGTCTGGAAAATTGGCGAAGGAGCAAGTACCCACCTTTAACCCAGAGTTAGGGTTACTAGTGCCCGACCTTGATTTCAGTGGTCCAGTCTCAGTAGGGAGACCACTATGAGGTCGAATAGAGACGGGGGAGGATGAAGGGATGACACCTGGCTGAGGGGAAGATGGTGGAGGAGCCGCTGGAGATGAACTTTGGAAATCCCTCTTTTGATGTTTGCTGCGAACCCTAGCTTTTTTCTGAACAACATCTGTAAAAGAAATTGTTGTTCGGGGGGGGGGGGGGGTAGGGGGGG
>NW_011500673.1:83697-89653 GCF_000495115.2 Populus euphratica | reverse complement strand
ACCTAAATATGAGATCTATAGCTCCAGATATGATCCAATTACCGAACAGTGTTCCGGTTTGGATTGCACCGATATCTCTTTTCTAATTTTGGTCATCTTTTTGCCCTTGCAATTTAAGTTCTTAAAGTTATCAATCAATCCTTTCATTTATGTGACAGGCCTGCATTTAAAATGAATATTTACCACAAATTAAAGGTATCTTATATTATTAGATATATTATTATAAAACATGCTTTAGTTAAGGAGTTATTGATACTTCAAGTGCAGAAATATGATATAAAACCATGATAAAAATGCACTTTTAAGTACTAATCAGTAATACACAATGTCGTTCTTTAGGAATGGCATCTATAAACCGTGAAGATAAAATACAATTCATTAAGGATGGCCTGAGTAAGGAGTCTTTAGATAATCTTCTATTGACTCTTGAGACGCATCCTAATGGAGATGTGCATCGTGTAATTCATGATTTATGGCCACTATTTCATAAAGAACATGATCGACTTAGTCTTGGGAATCTGACTAAAAAAGACCTTGTTTGCTAGTTTTTAAGAAAACTGGATGGGAAGCCTATCCCCGACCCATAGAGGCGTTTAAGCCGTTCTTGAACGTAAAACCAAGGGAAGATGTGAGTCACAATCACAACTACTTGTACATACACATGCTTTTTTCAAAAGTAAATAAATAAATAAATAAAAAGAGAGAGAGTGTGTGTGAGACTGCAGCTGGCCTACATATAGGTGTTATGATTGCCTTTCTAATTCCTCATCTATAAAACCCTCTCTTCCTTCCTTTCATTTCTACTTAACCCATACATTTAACAAATACAGAAGTGTGTAGAAATGGCAAGTTCCTCAAGCATCATATAAGAAATACTTATGTTTTTGGTGGATCTAGTCTTGGGAAAGAAAAGGAGTTTTTAGAATCAGCAAATCATCTTGGTTAAGTGCTAGCTGAGAGAAAGATTCATTTAGTGTATGGGGGAGGCAGTCTTGGGTTAATGGGAGGTGTGTCAATAGCTGCATTTTTAGGAGGTAGTCAAGTTTTAGGAGTCGTCCTTGAAGCTTTGGCACAAGGGGACATCATTGGAAAAATAATTGGAGAGGAACTTCAGGTCTCCACAATGTCGGCTCGAATGAATGCAATGTTTAACCATGCTGATGCCTTCATTGCTTTACTAGGTGGTCTAGGCACATTGGAAGAGATCTTTCATATTTCCTCTTGGGCTCAACTGCACATTCACCATAAACCCATAAGTTTGTTAAATGTTACTGGTTATTATGATAAGTTATTGTCTTTTCTTGATCATGCTATGGAGTAGGAATTTCTAACATCTTCTGCACGACAAATCATAATCTCTACTGCTACTGCTGAACAATTGATTGACCAACTACAATCTTTAATTCCTGTAATTGATCCTTCCATGAGTCGCATAAATTAGTCAACTAAGGAAAGCCATAAAAAGCTTAGATTGGATTTGAGCCTTCATTTGTGAATCTTTATGTCTTTTGGTTTTATTATTTTGTTTTGTTGTTTCTTTTATTTGTTTCCGTGTGTTTCAGTTTTGTTAGTGGTTGTTATTTCAAGTGATATCTTCTATATTCTATCTTTCTACCTTTAAACATTGAGGACAATGTTTTGTTTTAGTTGGGGGGAGAGGGTAGTAGCTAAAAAAAAAACTATGTTTTCTATTTCATAAAGCATATGCAAAATTATTGTTACTATGATGACAGAGTAAAGAGAACTTTTATGACTCTTGAGACGCATCTTAGTAACCATTCTTAATAAGGTCTATCATAATACTTCTTGAAATATTCAAGTTTACAAACTCTCACATTGTTATCACTTAATTCTGCTCATATACTTATTTAACATGTATTTTTAAACCTTAATTTACACACACATACTTTAAAATATGATTGTGGGTTGCATATTGGATTATTATATTATTTATGTTCTTTTGTTAAAGGTAACATCTAAGGAAAAGGGATAGTATATAATTAAAAAAAAAAGAAAAAAAAAGAAAAAAAATGATGATAATAAAAATATAGATAAGTTTGGTTTCGTAGCCTCCCTAACCTAAGCAATTAAGCCCGAAGTGGTGTTTTAACACCTAATACCCTAAAGTCAACTGACTTGGGAGCTATTGGCCCAACACTTGTTACATGGGTTGAGGAGAAAAGCTTAAGGGAATGAAACATTGCACTATCTACATACCAGTATATGCGACCCGAGTTATTAAACTCGTAGGGGTGTCTCAACACCTAATGCCCTAAGACCAACTAGTCTGGGAGTCATTAGCTGAAAGCTCGTTACATGGGTTAAAGATGCATGCTGTTTTTAAATTATATGTATATATATTTAAAAAAAGAAAAAAATAATAAAAACAAAAATAATAATCCCAACCCAAGGAAGTTAACCTTAAACTTTAGAACAAAAATTTTGTTTTCTTTCAAGAAAAGCCCCATAATTATGTGTTGATACATTGAGCACAAAAGAAAGGGTTATGAATATCTTGTTAAGAGGTATTGAACAGATATATATATATAAACGAGAGTTTGTTTATCTAATAACTCCTTAACTAAAGCATGTTTTATAATAATATATCTAATAATATAAGATACCTTTAATTTGTGGTAAATGTTCATTTTAAAAGCAGGCCTATCACATAAATGAAAGGATTGACTGATGACTTTAAGAACTTAAATTGCAAGGATAAAGAGATGGCCAAACTTAGAAAAGAGATGTCGGTGCAATCCAAACCGGAACACTGTTCGGTCAAGCGTAAAGAGATGATCAAACTTAGAAAAGAGATGTCGGTGCAATCCAAACCGGAACACTGTTCAGTAATTGGGTCATATCTGGAGCTATAGATCTCAAATTTAGGTCTACTTTATATGGATGGAAAGGTAAGACATAGGCCTACAACTTTCATATGGAGCCCAAGATCTAAAAGGTCATTTTCAAGTCCAAATTGTAGCAATAACAAAAAAGCCCGAATCTGTCGTCCAGCCCGAGCACTATTCAGTATTTTGGCCATATCTAGAGTTCTAGAAGTCTAAATGAGCTGAAGTTTTTACACAAGAAAGCTAAGACAATTGCCTAAACTTTCATGTTTTCGAGTGGCTTCAATTTTGACGTTATTAATGACGTTTTGGGCAGACAAGAGAAGATAAGGATTGTCACCAAGTCAAGAGTTGGCAACCTACTCATCAATTTGTTATCAAATCAATAGTTCCTAATTTTGGCCTATAAAAGGAGGCATTTGCCGTGCATTTAGGCATCTTGGTTTCCAGATCAAGATCATTCTCTTGCTTTCTTTCTTTGTATTTTTTGTAATGTTTATGCTTTGCTTTCATTAATATCAAGTTTATGGCTTTCATTTCCTTTCCTTTACTTAGTTAACTCTTATCTTATTTATGTTCTTATTTTGTTTATTTATTTTTCTTTCTTTTATTATGTCTAGCTAAGTTTATTATGTCAAGGTGAAAAGGTTGCACTAATGGTGTAAGAATAAGTATAGTATAAACTGAATATGGACTTTAATGTTTGATATTATTATTATTATTATTGTTGTTGTTGTTATTACTATTATTATTGTTGTTGTTGTTGTTGTTATTGTTATTGTTATTGTTATTGTTATTTATAATTTGTACAATTAACCTCCCTGTGGTTCGACCCCGGTCTTGCCGGGTTATTTATTACTTCGACACTCCTGTACTTGGGAGAAGACATCAATATTTTAGTCGTGTCAACTATACTAAGCGAATAAATGAAGAGCCAATTATAGTGTAGAAACAAGAGAAGAAATCGTTGCACAAGGAAATGGTGAAAACACGAACAGCATCGGGAACCTTTCCTGCAACCTTGAGCTTCTCTCTCTTACTTCTCACTACTTGACTCCCATCATTTGGCTTCTTGTATATATTAGTCGTGGTAGATTATGTTTTAAAATGGATAGAGACAATTCCAAGTTGAAACAATGATCATAAAACAGTGATAAAAATTTTAAAAGAAACTATTTTGAGTCGATTTGGAATCCCACGAGCCATGCTAAGTGATGGTAGAACACATTTCAGCAATAAGTCATTCGAGTCTTTAACGAAGAGCCATGATAAGTGATGGTGGAACCCATTTCTACAACAAGTCATTCAAGTCTTTAATGAAGAAATATGGAATCACCCTCAGAAAAGTGAGCAAGTAGAGCTTTCTAATAGGGAGATCAAATAAATTTTAGAGAAAATAATGAATCCTAATAGAAAAGACTGGTCTTTAAGACTTAATGATGCATTTTGAGCTTATCAGACTGGTTATAAAACATCATTAGGTATGTCACCTTATAGACTAGTGATTAGTACTTAAAAGTGCATTTTTATCATGGTTTTATATCATCATTTTGCACTTGAAATATCAATAACTCCTTAACTAAAATATGTTTTATAATAATGTATCTAATAATATAAGATACCTATAATTTGTGGTAAATGTCTATTTTTAATGCAGGCCTATCACATAAATGAAAGGATTGATTGATGACTTAAAGAACTTAAATTGCAAGGATAAAGAGATGGCCAAACTTAGAAAAGAGATGTTGGTGCAATCCAAACCGGAACACTGTTTGGTAATTGGGTCATATCTGGAGCTATATATCTCAGATTTAGGTCAAATTTATATGGATGGAAAGGTAAGACATAGGCCTACAACTTTCATATGGAGCCCAAGATCTAAAAAGGCCATTATCAAGTCCAAATTGTAGCAACAACAAAGAAGCCCGAATCTGTCTTCCAGCCCGAGCACTGTTCGGTATTTTGGCCATATCTGGAGTTCTAGAAGTCCAAATGAGCTGAAATTTTTACACAAGAAAGCTGAGACAATTGCCTACAACTTTCATGTTTACAACTGGCTCCAATTTTGACGTTATCAATGACGTTTTGGGCAGACAAGAGAAGATAAGGATTGTCACCAAGTCAAAAGTTGGCCACCCACTTATCAATTAGTCATCAAATCAATAGTTCCTAATTTTGGCCTATAAAAGGAGGCATTTTCCATGCATTTAGGCATCTTGGTTTCCAGATCAAGATCATGCTCTTCCTTTCTCTCTTTGTATTTTTTATGCTTTGTTTTCATTAATATTAAGTTTATGCCTTTCATTTCCTTTCCTTTACTTAGTTAACTTTTATGTTCTTATTTTGTTTATCTATTTTGCTTTCTTTCATTATGTCTAGCTAAGTTAATTATGTCAAGGTGAAAAGGTTACACTAATGGTGTAAGAATAAGTATAATGTAAACTTAATATGAACTTTAATGTTTGATACTAACATGTTTTATATTTGTTATCTTGTTCACTCTTTAATACTTTGCTTGTTAAATGACTAATCTTGATTTATGTTATATAACACTTGGTACAACAAATGCTTGGCACTTTCATAGCCCATAATGTATGGTATAACCGACACCTGAGCTATGAAAGGAACTTGATTTATTGTTAACATAAGTTATAATCATGAATGCTTGACGAGATTTACAAGTATTAGCATTAATTGAATAAGATGACTAATGTAATCATGTTAACAATATATAATCTGATTGGAACCTCCTTTGTGTGTGGTTTCCAATTCAATAATAAGAGTTTATACTATACTTGTTTGATATACCATTAGTGGAACCTCTAACCTTGACATTTGTTATTATCATTGTTTAATCGTTACATTAATATTCCATCTCAAAGTTCTCATCTTCTTCTTCTTCTTCTATTTCTTTATTATTATTATTATTAGTACTACTACTACTACTACTACTACTACTACTACTACTACTACTACTACTACTACTACTACTACTACTACTACTACTACTACTACTACTACTACTACTACTACTACTACTACTACTACTACTACTACTACTACTACTACTACTACTACTACTACTACTACTACTACTACTACTACTACTA
>NW_011500673.1:59855-79569 GCF_000495115.2 Populus euphratica | reverse complement strand
TACTATTGTTGTTGTTGTTATTGTTGTTTTATAATTGTTGTTTATAATTTGTACAATTAACCTCCCTGTGGTTCGACCCCGGTCTTGCCGGGTTATTTATTACTTCAACACTCCTGTACTTGGGAGAAGACATCAATTTTTTAGTCGTGTCAACTATACTAAGCAAATAATGGAAGAGCCAATTATAGTGTAGAAACAAGAGAAGAAATCGTTGCACAAGGAAATGGTGAAAACACGAACAGTATCAGGAACCTTTACTGCAACCTAGAGCTTCTCTCTCTTACTTCTCACTACTTGACTCCTATCATTTAGCTTCTTGTATATATTAGTCGTGGTAGATTATGTTTTAAAATAGATAGAGACAATTCCAAGTTGAAACAATGATCACAAAACAGTGATAAAATTTTTAAAAGAAACTATTTTGAGTCGATTTGGAATCCCACGAGCCATGCTAAGTGATGGTAGAACACATTTCAGCAACAAGTCATTCAAGTCTTTAATGAAGAAATATGGAAATCCACAAAGTTGCCACCCCTTATCACCCTCAGACAAGTGGACAAATAGAGCTTTCTAATAGGGAGATCAAATAAATTTTAGAGAAAATAATGAATCCTAATAGAAAAGACTGGTCTTTAAGACTTAATGATGCATTTTGGGCTTATCAAACTGCTTATAAAACATCATTAGGTATGTCACCTTATAGACTAGTCTATGAAAAACCTTGTCATTTGCCTGTAGAACTTCAACATAAAGCTTATTCGGCTATTAAAGCTTTCAATTCAAACCTTGATGATGCTAGTCAATAGCGAAAATTACAAATAAATAAGCTTGAGGAAATAAAAATGATGCATATGAAAATTCAAGAATTCATAAAGCAAGAATCAAAGAGTTTCATGACAAGAAAATACTGAGAAAAACATTTAATATTGGTCAAAAAATCTTGCTTTATATTTCTAGACTCTATTTATTTTCTGGAAAACTATGATCAAAATGGAGCGGTCCTTTTATTGTGAAACATGTGTATCGATAAGGGGCCTGTGATATCGAGAATCCAAAGAATGACAATATTTTCAATGTAAATAGACATCGTTTGAAAGTTTACTTTGATAATTTTTCAATTAAAAATGACTCTATTGAATTGGATAATCCTGTATATAAAGATTGATTCTTTTCTCACATTGTTTTTATGTGATTTTTTTGTGTTAGTTTCTCTCACCCTAGTCAAATGGCGGATAATGGTACTCCGTGACTCTTAAGTCGGTTCTTTTAGTTTTTCATAATAACTTTATTTGTGTATATATTTGTGCAATTCTTTACTCTTTTCCCTTTATTTGAGTCTCTCCTCCAATTCTCATTTGAAAATGGACACCACTCTTGAAAAATTGAAAAAGTATTTTCTCGTTCTGCCTTAAAATGTGATTACAAAAATTTACTATGCTAGATGTGCAAGATTGAGATTGTTAATGAATCATGAAATTCCTAAAGATATTCGCTGGTTGATTGAAAAGGTTTGATTATTAAGTGAGTCCTCCAAATATTTCATTTCATACATGCCTAGAACAGGTAAAAGCACTTTTACAAAGAAACATTGTGCAAAATGATTGCAAGTCTATCATAAATGTGTCAGATGAACTTGTAATGCAACATGTTGTTCTTTAAGAATGGTATCTATAAACCGTAAAGATAAAATACGATTCATTAAGGATGGTCTGAGTAAGGAGTCTTTAGATAATCTTTTATTAACTCTTGAGATGTATCTTAATGGAGATGTGCATCGTGTAATTCATGATTTATAGCCACTATTCCATAAAAAACATGATTCACTTAGTCTTGGGAATCTGACTAAAAAGACTTTGTTTGCCAGTTTTTAAAAAAATGGATGGGAAGCCTCTCCTCGACCCATAGAAGGTGTTTAAGTCATTCTTAGACGTTAAATCAAGGGAAGATATAAGCCACAATCATAACTACCTATATAGACACATGATTTTTCAAAAATAAATATATAAATAAATAGAGAGTGTATGTGTGTGTGTGTGTGTAAGACTCTAGCTGGCCTACATATAGGTGGTATGATTGCCTTTTCAATTTTTCATTTATAAAATTTTCTCTTCCTTCCTATCATTTCTACTCAACCCATATATTTAACAGATATAGAAGTGTATAGAAATGGCAGGTTCCTTAAGTCATTAAATAAGAAATATTTACATTTTTGGTGGATCCAGTCTTGGGAAAGGAAATGAGTTTTTAGAATCAGCAAATCATCTTACTCAGGTTCTAGCTAAGAGAAAGATTCATTTAGTGTATGAAGGAGGCAACTTTAGATTAATAGGGGTGTTAATAGCTATATTTTTTAAAGGAGTCAAGTTTTGGGGGTCGTCCCCAAAGCTTTAGCACAAGGGGACATCGTTGAAAAAATAATTGGAGAGGAATAATTACTTCGACACTCCTACACTTAGGAAAAGACATCAATCTTTTGGTCATGTCAATGCTATGTTAAAAAGCATGTTTTGAGAACTTTGATTGGTGAGTTTGGATCAAACACTCTCTTTTTCAAGAACAAGCTTTGATACCAATTGTTAGGAAATTCCAGAAATCAAACACACATAATTTATGTGGTTTGACAACTTACCTACTCCACGGAGCTACTAATTTATATTAATCAATCAAATAAACAATACAAATAAGGAGGAGGAGAAAACACTCTTCTCTACTCAACTCAATCTTACTCAAGCTCTCTATGTTTTCTTTTCTCTCTACACTACCATGCTTAAATCTTCATTGAGTATATATATGGACCAAGCTAGGAGCAAGGGCCATAAATCATACCATGATTTATGCCACAATTTATGCCTTAAATTGAGCCTCCATATTGTGTTAAGTGGAAGATGAGTTGTTTCCATTAGCATATGGTGGAGGTGAGACATTGTTTGTCTTTATTATACTAAAAATTATTTGACCAACGTTGTTTAGTTTCTATATATAAAAATGTGTCTTACCCAATTTTAGAATCAGAGAGAGGGGAAAAGACAACTTCTATACGAAACCACCCTAAAAAATAATATAGTGTCACAAATATATAAATTGTAAAATAGCTTATAAGAAAATTCAGGAATTAATCGAAAACCTTATAATCATCGAAGCGAACACATGCAGGATTACACAAAACAGTTAAAAATGTCAATAGTTAAACCTAGGAGAATTTTGTAAAGATCTATTTGTTTTAGAAGGATGAAATGAGATAATTCAACTTATTTCTAGGACGTTTTCGGTGACCTTACTGTTGTGAGGTTTTTAAGAGCATAAATGGTTTGACCAACCTTTGATGAAGGTGGTAATCTCAACCATTAATAATAGGAGGCAAAGCAAGGCTCAAAAATTGGTTGCTTCGGTGGAGTACTACACTATTGTTGTTTTAAGCTCTTTTGGATTGTTGAATGGTGGTGATGGTATGAGGAGTTTTGGGTGAATTTTGATGGTGTTTAGAGGGTTTTAGGTGGAGGAAGTCAGTGGTTTGTGTGTTTGTTCAGGTATAATGCAAGTGGCTTGGGGTGCTATTTTGGAAATGTGTATGGGTGATTTCTATGGAGGTTTTTGGTGACTCGATAATAGTGTTTTAGAGGGGCCTTCTAGGATTCAAACAATAGAGAAATGAATGTTTTAATGGTAAGCGAATGAAAGATGTTTGATGGAGTTTTTGCAGAATGGAAATGATGAGTTGTGGCTCCTTTTATAGTAGTTTGATAGATGAAAATCAATGTAGAATATTCTAGATGACCCCGAAAATAAAATTTATTACAGTTGGTTTTTATGTATATTATCATTTTTTAAAGATTGTGGTTTAATAGTTTATAAAAGATTACGGTTTCTCCTTTTTTCTCCGATGGGAGTTTGGAACTACTCCAAAGCTATGTTGTCTCTTGTGTGCTTGGATCTTTTACCAATGATATGTCTCGTGGTTTCATCTTCGTTGCAATCGATGTAGAATGTTACTCTAAAAATGATGACAGTACATAGGGCCTGACTTCCTATACGTTCTTGGGAGGTTAAAAGCTTCACAACATGTAGCTAAACACCTTCAAAGGAACAAAAATACATCAACATTGTATTGATCAAATGGATAAGAAAACCAGATTTGCAGAGAGAAAATTCCCTATTATCTCTTGCAAAACAACTCAACGTAATTGAAAAACAATTTGTTAGTCTTGAGTATGCTACTCTACACATAATATTTTAGCTAATTGAACTAACATTGAAATTTAAGTTTCACAATGAGTACAAAATGAACACAACCGAATTGACTGTCATGTCCTACTCTACACAATATTTTTTGTTGTCCAAAAAAACAACCATATATATTTTTTTGGTTCTAAGGCTGGAAATGTTTATGGTTGTCGAAATTTGATCTTGAAAACTGCATCGATGGTGGTAGTTGTTAGGATGTTGTCATTAATGGACAATAACATCTGCAGCCCTACTCTAGAAGAGAGTTGTTGGTGGCAATTACAACTGTCAAAAGAAGCTACACCAAACATTGACAAATATATCAACTCATATCAAATGTCAACTTTGGCAACCACCATTATTAAAGATGAGCTGGAGCTGGTGGCACCATTCTTGCTTGTAAATAGGCACCAGGAGAGCAGCACAAGGTAAGTGTGTGTAGAGCCAAAGATGTGAGAAATATAGGAGAGAGTGGACTACCAAGGGCAACAAGTAATGACTATCATTGCAGCACTACAAAGAGAGAAAAGAGTGGGGTTGAGAGTTGCAAAGAGTGGATGATTCCTCTTTCTCTATTGTTATAAATCTTGTTCTCGCCCTATATAATCAAATGGCCTCTCCTGTGGATATAGACGATTTATTGAACCACGTTAAATATTGTGTTAGTGTATTTAGCCTATAATGGGCAACTACCAGAACATCACCTATCGGAATTCTCAACAATTGATATTAGAGCTTTTGGTTTGAAGTGGTGTTTGATTTTTGCTCAAAAATAAAAATTATTAAAATTATGTTTGGACCATACCACCTTGTAGATGAGGAAGAGACGAGCACATTGGTGAACATGGTGTAAAAATCAGATGTCGAACATGGACGCACACACCATCGTTAACATGTTTATTTTATTAATAGCATAGTTTTTTTGAATAAAAATGTAAAATGATTAAAAAAAAACAAGTTTTAATTGATCAATAAAAGAATTATTGATTAATAAAACTTGTTTTTCGAATCATTATACATTTTTATTAAAAAAACTATGCTATTAATAAAATAGACATGTTTATAAGTGTGTAGTTTTAACTAAAAAAGTGTTTTTTGTTAAAATTAAAATTTTAATATTTTTTAAAATATTTCATTATGATATAATTAAAATAGAATCCTTTACAACAAATTGTGATTGCATTGTATGAATCTGAGTGTATTTGGTATTACAATAGCTTTTGTAATTGTTTTTTTAAAAAATTATTTTATAAAAAATACCTTTAGTTGATGTTGGTTTGGAAATATATATGCTTCGTTAAAATTATGGTTAAAATTAAAGTTGAATAAAAAATAGTTTAATATATTTGATTAATAATGTTTTTCATGGCTTTTTAAACGTGCAACAATATCAGGTAAAATATCATCAGGGATAAAATTAGAATTACGATTAAATTTTACAAATGCTACATCATCATGAAATCTTTTTCTAATAAAATTTTATAGTATACTTAAATAATATTAAATACTAATTTTTTAAATAAAATACAATACTTAAAAAATTTTATTAGATATTTTTATTTCCCTAGATCAAATCCAATCTAATACATTTAAATTAGATTCAAAACTTATTTAAATTGTGAGTAGTGAATTCATTCTCCATCTTTCCACTATTCTTATCAATAACAAAGCATTAAATTAATTTACATGAATAGTAAAGTAGAAGCATAGAAATTTTGTTTTTGTTAAACCATAATAACAGCCACACTTTAAATGCATCACTCCAAAACAATACTCCATTTTTAAACGTGCTAATATTTGTGGCTGCTGTCAACCTCTGCTGCAGCCTCGATGCCACACGGGCGCTTAAGCTCCTTCATCAATCAATCAATTTCTTTTTTCCTTCTCCTGTGAAACGAAGAAAACAAACTTGTGTGATTCATTCATTCATCGATCGATATCATCAGAAGTAGTAGCAGGCTAACAGGTTGTTGTGTCTCATCACTCGCCCATTCATTTATTACCATTTCCACCCCCTCCCCTCCCCTCCCCTTGGTTTCGTTCTGTCCTTCCAATCACTAGCTGTCGGTGATTCCTGTTAGTTACCCTTCATTTCCATTGATCGGATCGGACTCTCCCCTTCTCTCTGTCTCGCATTTGGTAAATAATTGAAGGGAGACCCTTTCAATTTCATTTTGCTCGATTTGAATTTCTTATTCACTACATTGTTTGTTTTTGTTGGTGATCTAGGGTTTTGTTTTCAATTTTGATTATTTTGCTATCTTAGATAAATTTAATTCGATTAGGTCATCCTAACTCACGTTTTTTTTTTCCTTGTGCAGGAGGTTTGTTTATTTATTTTTTAATTTTCTTACATACGAATGAGTTGAAATGGATTTAGATGATGTGGAGGAAACCAGAGAAGTAATAACAATTTACATACAAAGGTAGGGAGGAAGAGGAAAAGGAAGAGGTGGGTTTTCTTCTCTTGCTTTTGGCGTTAGGAAGCAAAGCACAGAAAAGGCAAACATGATTGTGAATAAGCCGTTGGTGTTGACTTATCTCTACCTTTTGATTTACATTTTGCTTTCGTCTGGAGTCATTTTGTACAACAAGGTAACCTCCGTCACCATCACCATCTTCCTTATTATTATTATGCAAGTGTATCAGCCCAGGATATTATTGCAGTTTGCCACATCGTTACTGTATTATTTTGATGTTGTCTTTTCTTTTATATTTGAACCCTGAAATTGCAGTCAGTTAGCTGCCACATCCTTTTGTTCATCAGCCAACATCTGGTCTTTGACATTTAATTCATAAAGAAATGAGCTAATACTCGCACCCAAAGAAGCCTAATTGTGTATAGTCATGCATTTTCTAACTGTTTGGTAGTCACTATGGCTGCCTGCTCATGTAGTTGACAGTCATCCAGTGTTTTCTTTTAATTTTCTATAGCATTTTCTTGCCTTCTATGAACTTTCCCTTGGGAATTAAACTCAATTCTCAATCTCCTCGGGACCAATCTGGTAAGGATTGCTTCAGTGTCCCAGTTATTCAATTCTTCCACCAGGGTGTAAGCTCTGAAGTTATGCCTGGTTTAAGCCAGTTCCTAGCACTTGCAGAGGTGACCTACTTTTGGTTCTCTACTGTAAATAAGCCCTTTTTTTGACATATATACATGTTTACTTGGTGGTTCATGCCATTTTCATTTATGCAGGATCATGGTTTATATGGTTTACTTGAAACTTAATGTAATTCTATGTTTTCCTTTTGAAGTGAACTACTAATTGAAGTATGATTCAATGAATTTTGTTGCAGTGGGTGCTCTCACCAAAATATTTTGACTTTCCATTTCCCATTACACTTACGATGATTCATATGGGGTTTTCAGGGGCTGTAGCCTTTTTCCTTATTCGTGTATTTAAGGTAATGACTTCCTACATAATTTGATTCCCTGTGCTTTTGGAACCCAGATGGCTATTATGGGAATCACAAAACAGTCAATTAAGTTGTGGGTGGCATGTATTAATTCACGGTAATGAACAGGACCTTATTTCATTTGGCTGAATAGAAGACTGTGCATGTACCTCTTGTTTGAGCTCTTAAGTTATCATTTCTCTATCTTAGAATGTTATACATTCTTTAAACAATGTTTTGGATTTATCTTTGGAAAATGTGAAGACTGTTAGTGCTAGAGTTTCTCAGTGATCAAGTAGACATAAAATCTATGATAAAGAGTATCATATTCATTTGTTTTAGCTCATTCATTCATTCCGACCAGAAAAAAAAAAGGTGAAAACTTCTCATTTCAATTCCCATCATTCAGTGAATCCCCTGGCAGGTCCTTTATACAATGAACCTTTCTTTGAAGAACAAACTAAAATAGCCTAGGATTAGGTTTATTCTTTATGTATGTGGAGGTATACATTCTTGTATCCATTTAGCTATACATTTCAGCATGTATGTGGAGCTCATATATTGAATTTTGAGCTGTTGCTCTGTAACCTATGTTGCAAATGTATGGTAACTTTCTTCATGTTTCTCCAAAAAGTGTGATCATACACTGGGTCAAGCAAAATACTTTATTGAAAGCTCTGTACTTCTGCAGCATTTCTTCATTGTTTTCTTTTAATCTCTTGGAGTACTGGAATTAATTTCTCCTTCTTTTCTGGACATGCAGGTTGTATCTCCAGTCAAAATGACTTTGGAAATGTAAGTGATATAACTTTGTTTTCATTCTCTGTTTGTCCATTGTCACTTTTCTGATTTTTTTTTTAATAATTTTGCAGATACATAACCTGTGTTGTGCCAATAAGTGCCTTCTTTGCAGCAAGTCTTTGGTAAGAACTTAAATGTGAAAAGGCTGTTCTGGTGACATATGAGTTAACTTGGCTCATAGAAACTGTTTGACAATAATATGTGAAACGAGAAATCTGGCATGTTATATATTCTTATGCCAGCCTTTGGAAAAAGAAATTCATCAAAAGATTTATGTTGTCATCAGACCTGGATCGCTGCTGGAATACTACTGAGATTTATCATATATTAAGTAGGCAAAGTATTGTTTGGCAAGATGATCTGCACTAGGCTCTTGTGCAAGTTTTATAGCAGTTTTGTGGTTCAGGTATTTATGGCCATGGCTTATCTCTTGAGCTTAGTCTGCGATTTGTAACCTTGTCCCAGCTTAAGCTGTTTTCTGAGCACAATGGAGGAAGGGGCTTTCCTTTCCTTAATTATGTTTTGTTTTTGCATTTGACCGAAACTCCTGTCTAGAAGAGCATAGCATGAGTGATTTGGAAAATTTGGATTCCTATATATCCATATCCTAGCACGCTGATTATTTTCTTGGGTGGGCTTTTGAATGGTACTTTCAATATGCTGTTTCCCATTGGCAGAAGTTTTATTGTACCAAGCAGGGCTTCTCTTAGGTGCTTCATGTTTTGAATTTGCAGCTTGATTTTGTTGTTGACCACTGCCATTTGCTTACATTTATGCTATTGCACTGGGTTTTATGCCTCATTTATATGGTAGAACGTTGCCTTTCTATTCAGGGTTACGCTCTTCTTCCTCTTTTTTGTCGATAACTTATAATTGAGTTAGATTTTCTGCTGGACAATTTATTCTATATTTCTGTTATAGAAATTAAATGCTTCGTGTTCCATACGTGTAGAAAATTCCAAGCTCTTATGAATCATGTTGACTTTTCTGAGGGAGTGACTGTTTTGCTGTTTTCAATTCCTTGTCTTAACAGGTTTGGCAACACAGCTTACTTGTACATCTCAGTAGCCTTCATCCAGATGCTCAAAGCTCTAAGTATGTCTATGAAAAGTACAAATGTTGTTTTTTCAATTCTATGATAATGCTCTTTAAGCAAAGCTGCTTGGCTCCTTATATTGGATGGGGATGGATTTTACAGTGCCTGTGGCAACATTTATCATGGCTGTTATGTGTGGCACTGACAAAGCAAGGTGTGACGTGTTCTTAAACATGTTGCTCGTCAGTGTTGGAGTTGTCATCTCATCATATGGGGAAATTCATTTTAATGTAGTTGGCACACTTTACCAGGTCACGGGCATCTTTGCAGAAGCTCTGAGGCTGGTTTTAACTCAAGTTCTTCTACAGAAGAAGGGCTTGACCCTAAATCCAGTCACCAGCTTATATTACATAGCTCCATGCAGGTACTGTATATAAATGCTTCAAGATTTTTTTTTATTTCAAAGAAAATGATTTCATATGATGTTATGATATTACTCAAAATTGCAAAATAGTCAGTCTCTCCTCTCTTCATTGTTTTGAGTGTTTTATGCTTGTCAAGTTTTGTTGATATGATTTAATGGTGATTGAAATTCCACTTTTAAGTTTCTTCCCATAATTGTAATATTTGTTTTAAAAAAACCCTGTCATAATGCATAGATAATTAGATATGGTATCTAATGCAAAAGTATCATGATCTGCCTAGCTGTTATCTCAATCTACTGTTAAACACTGAGACTGCTGTCTGGGTGCATGTAGTTGTGGATGAAGTGTTCCACGATAGTTTCTATGATTGGTAATGAAATTAGATTGCTTGTTGTATTAGGGCTCAGATGCTCATGTAGGAATAGTATTTTGTTTGCAGTTTTGTTTTTCTGTGTGCTCCTTGGTTTGTACTGGAGAAGCCTGGGATGGAAGTTTCACAGATCCAGTTCAACTTTTGGATCTTCTTTTCCAATGCTCTTTGTGCGTTAGCCTTGAACTTCTCTATATTCTTAGTAATTGGTAGAACTGGGGCAGTCACCATCCGAGTTGCTGGTGTGCTAAAAGACTGGATACTCATAGCCCTTTCCACCATCATATTCCCAGAGTCTACAATAACTGGGCTGAATATAATCGGTTATGCAATTGGTATTTCTCTACTCATACGAATGTGGAAGATTTTTATTGTTACTTGATCATTTACCCATACTTAGATTTTGTGTGGTTATTTTAAATATTTCCTTCTCTTCTTTTGTGCAGCACTTTGTGGTGTTGTTATGTACAACTACTTGAAGGTTAAGGATGTCCGTGCATCTCAGGTCCCTGAAAATATTTCGGATAGAATAGCAAAGGTTAATCTTCTTAATAGCCCTTGGTATCATAAGACTTGCTTTTCAATACAAGGTTTTTTATTTCTTTCATGTGAGTGATAAATGACTGCCAGTATCAGTGGAAAAAAGTGGTAAAAGAATATGATGAATACATTGTTAAAAGATACATCATAGTTTATAAATTAATCTCTGTATGACCGTTTTACTTCTGTCAATTAGTTTCTTTCTGAAAGATTCAGAAATACTGGGAAAGGTACTGCCTGGTTAAAAAACAACACAGAGTTAACATATTTGTTCTATTACTTGAACTATATGCTAGTAATGTCATATGCTTGAACTTTGGTAATGGAAATCTTGATTGGCTGTTTGAACTCTTTCAAATTGTGTAGCAAACATTGTTGGACAACACACCTCTTAGCCTACCTATTAGCAGTTTATTAGATAATAAGTGAAGCACTGAGAATATTAGCCAAGTTAATTTAATAACCTGAAAACAAAGACACTCTTGTCTGTATGAAGTAAATCCTATCTTGGAGTTCAAGTTGTTGGTTTTGTAGAATTATTATCAATTTGAACAGACAACGGCCATACATTAACTAATCCTACTTCCCATAAGACTGTTTTATCTATCTAATAATTTAGGTTTCCTTATTATTTTGTTATAGGATTGGATATTGGAGAAGAAGTCATCTGATACATTCACACCTAATAACTGCAGTGATAACAAGGGAGGTGGTGGCGGGGGAAATATTTCTTCCTCTGATATGAATGTTGATGAAGAAGCACCTCTAATTCCATCATCACGATTGTCGCACTTTGGTCGTGCACAGCTTAGCAAGTAGCGATCACAATGTGTGATTTTTGAGCCCGAAGATACAACAGAACTTATTTCAAGAGAAAAACAGGAGGCAAAGAAGCCAGTCTTAGAGAAGATGCTTTCATTCTTTGTTTATTTCTTTTTGGGTAATTGAGTGGCAAAGCGGAGGGCAATTTATTGTAACTACACTTGTAGCATGTGCATTCTTCGTTGTCGTCATGTAGCTTATGCAGGTATCTTAGGAACCATAGCTCACCTTAATATAATATTGTTGTTGGTTTGGATACCATTTTTAGGAGGGTATGAATGGGGCTAGTATGTATTTTCTATTCCAGTTGAATTAGATTTGACAGTTATTCATATTCATGGTTGAAACGGGTATTTTATTTTTTATTTTTAAATTAAGAGTTATTTTATGAAATTTGATATCTTGGGTTGGCTGTGTTTTTAGTTCATTTTATTGAATATGAGTTTTTACACCAATTAACTAGGAATTTTAACTCTCAATCATAAACTTTTTTCTCATAATTTATTTTTTTTCAATTTAGAATTTATGTACTTAACATAAAGTTTACAATTCTTCTATTCTCCTTCTTTTTTAAGATTTTGTTTGCAAAATCAATAGTTACCTTCTTTCATAAATAGGTCCAGATAATTCATTTTAATCTCTAACTCTCTTTTCTAAGTCTTATCTTTTACTTGAGAGCTTTTCCATATTACTTTTGTAATAACCCAGCTTTTTCAAAGTCAAAATAATGATATATTTTTTTTGTTCATCACAATATCATTCAGGGAATTGATAAATCGATTCCATTCAGTAACGAGGCACAATCCATATATAATAAAATCAATCAACATTTCATAAAAATTAGTTATACACATGCACATAACAACACATTTACATAATTATAAGGCTACATTATATTATATGTATATAGTCATAAGTTTGCATTCCTATACTAATAATAGTCATTATAAGTTTAAACAAAAATATCGAATAACAATTATACATTTAATACATTTTTTCATACAAAATACATTGTGATCTAAAATGCGACTACATAGTTCTTTGCAAAAATAGGGTCCCATAAGATGGGGTTTCTAGGCATCTCGTTGGTCTGACATCCCTACTACAGTACAAATATATACAAGAATTATAAACAAATAATGATAAGCAAATAAATAGTTAAAGGTTATCGTTAGCTGAGGTTAATCATCAATCACAACTCAGCCACCTGCTTTAAGTGTTATTAGCCAAATCCAATCATCTATCACAAGCCGCTTAGGATGGTATTAGCTGAAACTCAATATCAAACTCAAAACAAACAATTCCTAGATGGCTTAATATTCATACTAACGTGATATTATGTCATTCATAATAAAACATTTCATAAATTAGCATTATGAAAGGGGAAGGTGGAAACCACTTAACTGTTCCTCTCGTGGGGTGTCCTTGTCTTGTCAAAGGTCTGATCTCGATCACACCACCTAACATGTCAATGGTAAAAAATAAGTACATTTACATTCAATAATCACCCAACTCATCACCATATATATATTTCAAGAATACACATGTTCATATTCAAGCGTTTCATATGTTACAATCACACAATGCAATCATTATAGTTATTGAATCAATTATGATATATAAGTTTTGCTATAGAAACTTGTTAGCGAAAGCTAGTTCGCTAGTGACACAGATTTGTTAGAGAACTAATTTACTAGAACACATAATTGTAAGCGAAATAGGTTCACTAAACACAGAATTGTCAGTGAAACAGGTTCGCTAGTGATGCAAATTTGTTAGTGAAAAATGACTCACTAGTGATGCAATTTCGTCAACAAAAACTTACTCGTTGGTGGCACATAATTCGATTGCGAAAACTAACTCGACAGTGACATCATATTTGGAAAAAATCACCAATTAATATATGCTACTACTGACTTAGATATCGTTGATGAAAATTGAGTCATTGTCGACTCAAAAATTGGCAACGCAACATAGTTTCACAGCTGACGCTGAAATCATCAACGTATATGGTTCACGATTGACATAGAAATTGTTGATGAAAAATTAAGCTACTACCAACTTAGAAATCATCAACTCAATACAGTTTCACAGTGATGCTAAAATCATCAGCACATATGGTTTATGGTTGACTAAAAAATTATTGATGAAAATTGAGTTGCTACCAACTCGAAAATCATCAACGCGGCACAGTTTCACAGCTAACTATAAAATCTTCAGCGCATATGGTTTACAGCAGACTCAAAAATCATTAATGAAAACTGAGTCATAGTCTACTCAGAATAATTAATGCAGCACAGTTTCAAAGTGGATGTTGAAATCAACAGCGCATATGGTTTACTGTTGACTCAGAAAACTAAGTCACTGCCGTTCAGAAATCATCAACGAAAACTAAGTCACTGCTGTTCAGAAATCATCAACGCAACATAGTTTCACAGCTGATGCTAAAATCATTAGTGCATATAGTTTACAATTGACTTAGAAATTATTGATGAAAACTAAGTTGTTGCCAAATCAGGAATCATCAACATAGCACAATTTCACAACCGACTTAGAAATCATCGGTGCATATGGTTTATGGTTGACTCAGAATCATTGAAGAAAACTGAGTTGCTGCCAACTTAAAAATCATCAACACAATATAGTTTCACAACTCTGAAATTGTTAGTGCATATGATTTGCAACTGACTCAGAAATCATTAATGAAAATTGAGTCACTACCAACTCAGAAATTCCCAACGCACACAGTTTCATAGTTGACCTTGAAATCGTCAACGTATATGGTTTACGGTTGACTCAGAAATTATTGACAAAAACTGAGTAATTGCCAACTCAGAAATCATCAACACAGCATAATTTCACAACTGACACTGAAATCGTCAGCATATATGGTTTATGGCTAACTCAGAAATTGTTGATGAAAAGTAAGTTGTTGTCAACTCAAAAATCATCAATGCAGCATAGTTTCATAGTTGACTCAAAAATCATCAACGCATATGGTTGCAAAAACTAAGTTATTGCCAGCTTAGAAATCATCAATTTAGCATTGTTTCATAGCTAACTATAAAATCATTAGCGCATATGGTTTATAGTTGACTCATAAATTGTTGATAAAAACTGAGTCGTTGCCGACTTGAAAATTGTCAATACAACACAGTTTCACAGCTGACGTCGAAATCGTTAGTGCATATGGTTTACGGTTGGCTCATAAATCATTGACAAAAACTAAGTCAATAGTTGACGCTGAAATCATCAATGCAACATGGTTTCACAACTAACACTGAAATCATCAATGCATATGGTTTACAGCTGACTCAGAAATCGTTGACAAAAGCTAAGTTGCCGCTAACTAAGAAATCGTTAATGTAGCATAGTTTCACAACTGATGCTGAGATCGTAAACACATATGATTTACAGTTGACTCAGAAATCATTATTGAAAACTGAGTTACTACTAACTCAGAAATCATCAATACAACACAATTTCACAGGTGACGTTGAAATCGTCAATGCATATGGCTTACGGTGACTTAAAAATTGTTGATGAAAATTGAGTTGCTGCCAACTTATAAATCATCAACGCAACATAGTTTCACAGCTGACACTAAAATCGTCAACGCATATGGTTTATGGCTAACTTAGAAATCATTGATGAAAACTAAGTCATTGCCTACTCAGAAATCATCAACGCATCATAATTTCATAGTGGACACTGAAATCATCAGCGCATATGGTTTATGACTAACTCAAAAATCATTTATAAAAACTAAGTCATTCCCTACTTACAAATCATCAACACAGCACAGTTTCATAGCGGGCACTGAAATCGTCAGTGTATATGGTTTACAGCTGATTCAAAAATCATCAACGCAACACAGTTCTATAGCGAACACTAAAATCTTCAACACATATGGTATACGGCTTACTCAGAAATCATTAACAAAAACTGAGTCATTACCAACTTAGAAGTCGTCAACGTAGCATAGTTTCATAGCTAATGCTGAAATCATCAGCGCATATGGTTTAAAGCTGACTTAAAAATCATTAACAAAAAATGAGTCACTACCAACTCAGAAATCATCAACGCAACACAGTTTCACAGTGGACACTAAAATCATCAACGCATATCGTTTATGACTGACTCAGAAATTATTGATGAAAATTGAGTCACTACTGACTCAAAGTCGTCAATGCACACAGTTTCACAACCGACGTTGAAATTGTTAATGCATATGGTTTATGGCTGACTCAGAAACCGTTGATGAAAACTAAGTTGTTGTCGACTTAGAAATCATTAACACAACATAGTTTCACAGCCAACGTTGAAATCATTAGCACATATGGTTTACGACCGACTCAGAAATCATCATTGCAACCATGTCATAGCCGGTTTAAAAATCAACAATGACGATGAAGTCATTTCTAGTTCTACTTCTTTGTTTCGGCTAAGCATAAGGCTTATGCTAGGCTTTCCCCCTACCAATGTTTCCAACCTATTTGGACGTAGAATCTCGCCAAACCACACTCCATTCATCATATATTATCAAACAACATAAAAACATCTTTGTATGTTCATCTACTAAGGTTTTTCCAAAATCATCACTTCCAATACAAGCACCTAACATTGCTACTACCAAACATTCTTACATCCATATTTATATCATGGCAATGTATCAATATAACTAATAACAATTCTACAACACATAAAGGTTCTATTTCATTTTTATCATAAGTATAATCATAAAAATCATGCCACAACGTATTTTTATTTACTTGAACCATTCTCGTGTAAACTCATCAATCGCATAACAAAATTCATGCATGAACATCAATATAAATCTCAATTTCAACACATAAAATGTCCCTAGAAATCTAGTAGAATCACACTCCATGCATTTCATCATTTATTTACACATTTCATGTAAGTTCATCAATCATATGTGAAAGATCAAGGCATTAATCATCAACATACATTTTGTTTTAGTTTGAATATGTTCTTAGTTATTCAACAAGGTCATCGTCATGAATTTCATCACACAATTACATGTTGTTCATCCCTTCATCCTAATCAGTTCTTCCTCCAATTTATGTGTTCAAGTTCATTCATTTCTTTTTGTTGATATTTCTAATATTCATTTTTTTTGTTGATATTTCTAAAAATATATCCCTTATTCAGCCCTATTTTTATTCCTATTCCTAATCTACTTTTTCTCTGCAGTTGGTGTAAGGATCTTAAGCAGTTTACTTAGGGTTTTCTTCTTCTTTTTGGTCTCAAAGTCAGAAAAAGAGGTGGAGAAGGGTTATGGTTCCTACCTCATGATTTTAAACAACTTTAGAAAGGGATTTGGTGGTCTGTTATTCTCTTTCTATCTGGTTTCTTCCTTCCCTCACCAATTATCCAATCGGCCCTCTAGGCTCTTCTTTCTCTCTTGTTTTTTTTTCTCTTCCTCACCTAACTCACTTTTCACTCAACTCTCAAGGAAGATGGCATGCAGGCTTATTGGGTTTAGTTTGTGGTGATGAGTTATGTGATTTCATAATATAGATGTGTTAGGTGGTGGGACCGGGACTGGACATTCAACTGGGCAGGGATACTCCACAGGAGGAACAAGTAGGTGATTTCCACCCTTTTCTAGCTTAACATGAGTTGATGAAGTAAATTTATTATGAAATCTATTGTTGTGCTTTATGGATTGCTAAACTATCACGAATGATTGTATGAATATTATGAAGGATCTATTATTATATTGTACTGAACATCAACTATCACAAATAGTTGTGTGAGTATTACAAAGGATCTATCATTGTATTATACTAAATGTAAATTGTCACGAATGTTTATATGAATATTATGAATAAGCTATTATTGTGTTATACAATATGCTAAATTATTATGAATATTTGTATGAGTATTATGAAAGATCTATTGTTGTATTATACTAAATATTAACTATCATGAATAGTCATATAAGTATTATGAAGGATCTATTGTTGTATTATACTGAATGTTAATTATCACGAATGTTTGTATGAGTATTATAAAGGATTTAATGTTATGTTATGCAAAATGCTAAATTGCTATGGAATGCTTATTTGAGTATTACAAGGGATTTATTGTTGTGTTATACTGAATGCTAAACTATTATGGAATGTATGTACGAGTATTATAAAGGGTCTACTATTATGTTATAGTGAATGTCAAATTATTATAAATCATTTGAATGAGCATTGCAAAGGATATATTATCATGTTATAGTGATTTCATAAACCACCTATAGAACGTTTGATTAATTAATGATTAACTTCAACTAATGGGATCCTCAGTGGATGACTGGGATGACAAATGATTAGTTTTGGCTAATGGTATTCTAAGAGGATGACTAGGATGAATAAATGATTAGTTTTGGCTAATGGCATCCTAAGTGGATGACCAAGTTAAACAAATGATTAGCTTCAGCTAATGACATCTTTAGAGAATGATCATGATAAATAAATGATATCAATGATTAATTTTATCTAATAGCATCCAAAGTGGATGACCGGGGTGAATAAATGATATACATGATTAGCTTCAGCAAATGACATCCTAAGTGGATGATCGAGGTGAATAAATAATAAGCTTTAGCTAATGACATCTGAAGTGGATGACTGGGGTGAATAAATGATTAGCTTCGGCTAATAGCATCCTAAAGAGATGACCAGGATAGATAAATGATTAGCTTCGGCTAATGGCATCCTAAGTGGATGACCTGGATGAATGAACGACTAGCTTTGGCTAATGGTGTTCTAAGAGGATAGCTAAATTTGAGAGTTATGAGTTAGTTTCAAGAATTGATGTATTCATGTGTATTATGTTTTGTATATACAAAGTATATGAAAGAATTATGATTTTTATGCTTTAAATAGAGAATAACATTAGTTTAGTTAACAGTATTTGAGATGGATGACCGAGTTTAAGTATTGTAATTTGTTATGGTAATTGATGAATTATTTAATGTGGTATTTACATAAGTAAGGAAAAATGAAAAAATTATGCTCTTTTGGTCCATGAATGAAATGTATAGTTAATATTGCTTTATTATGTTTTTAAATTGCTTATAATGCTTGAAATTACCTTGTGCTGTAACATGGACATCACACCAAAATGGTGCATAAAAAAATTCATTCCGTTATTTAACAAGACCAAAAGATTGATGTTTTCTTCCAAGTATAGAAGTGTTGAAGTAATAAATAACCTGGTAAGATCAGGGTCGAACTACAGGGAGATTAATTGTATAAATTATAAAAACAGCAAGACAACAACAATAATAGTAATAGTAGTAGTAGTAATACTACTAACAATAATACTAATAATAATACTACTAGTAATATTAATATAATAACAGCAGTAGCAGTAATAATAATAATAATAATAATAATAAAAGAGGAAAAAACTTTAATTTGATGGTGTTCATGCTACAATTTGAGTCATTATACATGTTGTAGACCTCCTCAAATTCTCTTAAATGCAAGTATGGATTTTCTAAATCTAAGCCATGAAAAGAAGATAAAAGTTGAATAATTTCTAACTTAAAATTAAAATAAGATGCATCAGGGGAGAAAACTATGCATGAGGGTGTACTTGTTCTTGTAAGATTCATATGGTCTCTAAGTGTTCTAATATGGTTATTCTCATTATAAAGCGACTGGTTATCTTCTTTAGCCATATTTTCCGAAAATAATGAGGATATCTTATGAAGTCTACCACTTACGAAGTCTATCACTTAATGTACGTGATCAAAACTCTCATGCACGTGTCAGAATAGAATAAAAGGAAGGAGAAAATAAAAGAAGAAGAAACAAAGTTAGATACGAGAAAAGTGAAAATAAAATAAAATAAATATTATAATTTATACAAGAATTTACTTCCTCGGCAACGGTGCCAAAAACTTGACACAACCAAAGATTGATGTCTTCTCTCAAATACAAGAGTGTTGAAGTAATAAATAACCCAACAAGACCAGGGTCGAACCACAGGAAGGTTAATTATATAAATTATAAATAACAATAATATAACAATACAACAAGAATAATAATAATAATAATAATAATAATAATAATAATA
>NW_011500673.1:37075-59804 GCF_000495115.2 Populus euphratica | reverse complement strand
TAGTAGTAGTAGTAGTAGTAGTAGTAATAATAATAATAATAATAATACTAATAATAATAATACTAAAAGAAGAAGTTGACGAGAACTTTGAGATGAAAGATCAATGTAAGAATTAAACAATGATAACAACAAATATCAAGGTTAGAGGACTCACTAATTGTATTTCAAACAAGTATAATATAAACTCTTTTTATTACTCAATTGGAAACCACACATAGAAAAGGTTCTAATCGGACTATAAATTGTTAACATGATTACATTAGTTATCTTATTTAAATAATACTAATACTTGTAAATATCATCAGACATTCATGATTATAACTTATGTTAACAACAAATCAAGTTTTTTTCATAGCACAGGTATCGGTTATACCATACAGTTTGTGCTATAAAAGTGCTAAGCATTTGTTATACCAACTGTTATACAACATAAATCTAGATTAGTCATTTAACAAGCAAAGTATTAAAGAGTGAACAAGATAATAAATACAAAACATGTTAGTATCAAACATTAAAGTCTATGTTAAGTTTACACTATACTTATTCTTACACCATTAGTGTAACCTTTCAACTTGACATAATAAACTTAACTAGACATAATGAAAGAGAAAAACATAAATAAACAAGATAAGAACATAAATAAGATAAAAGTTAACTAAGTAAAGAAAAGGAAATGAAAGACATAAACAAGATATTATTGAAAGCAAAACTTAAGCATTATAAAAAAATACAAAGAGAGAAAGCAAGAGCATGATCTTAATCTGGAAACCAAGATGCCTAAATGCATGGCAAATGCCTCCTTTTATAGGCCAAAATTGAAAACTATTGATTTGATGACTAATTGTTGAGTGGGTGTTCAACTCTTGACTTGGTAACAATTCTTATCTTCTTATCTGTCCAGAACGTCATTGATAACATTAGAATTTAAACCAGACATCCACATGAAAGTTATAGGAAATTGTCTCAGCTTTCTAGGAAAAAACCATTGAGGTCATTTGGACTTCTAGAACGCTAGATATAGGTTGAATGACATGACTAAAAGATTGATGTCTTCTCCTAAGTGCAGGAGTGTCGAAGTAATAAATAACCCGACAAGACCGGGGTCAAACCACATGGAGGTTAATTGTATAAATTATATATAACAATAATACAATAACAACAACAATAGTAACAATAATAAAAAAAAAATAGTAGTAGTAGTAGTAGTAGTAGTAGTAGTAGTAATGAAAAAGAAGAAGAAGAAGGAGAAGAAGAAGAAGAAGAAAAAGTTGATGAGAACTTTGAGATAGAAGAATAATGTAAGGATTAAACAATGATAATAAGAAATGTCAAGGTTAGAGGATCCAAAAATGGTATGTCAAACAAGTATAATATAAACTCTTATTATTCAATTGGAAACCACACACAAAGGAGGTTCCAATCAGATTATAAATTATTAACATGATTACATTAGTCATCTTATTCGATTAATGCTACTACTTGTAAATCTCGTCAGACATTCATTATTATAACTTATATTAATAACAAATCAAGTTCCTTTCATAGCTTAGATGTCGGTTATATCATACAGTATAGGCTATAAAAGTGCCAAGCATTTGTTGTACCAAGTGTTATACAACATAAATCTAGATTAGTCATTTAACAAGCAAAGTATTAAAGAGTGAACACGATAACGAATACAAAATATGTTAGTATCAAACATTAAAGCCAATATTGAGTTTACATTATACTTATTCTTACACCATTAGTGTAACCTTTTCACCTTGACATAATAAACTTAGCTAAACAAAATGAAAGAAAGAAAAATAAATAAACAAAATAAGAACATAAATAAGATAAAAGTTAACTAAGTAAAGAAAAGGAAATGAAAGGCATAAACTTGATATTAATAAAAGCAAAACATAAGCGATACAAAAAATACAAAGAGAGCAAGCAAGAGCATGATCTTGATTTGGAAACCAAGATGCCTAAATGCATGGAAAATGCCTCCTTTTATAGACTAAAATTGAAAACTATTGATTTGATGACTAATTGATGAGTGGATGGCCAACTCTTGACTTGGTGACAATCCTTATCTTCTCTTGTCTGCCCAAAACATCATTGATAATGTCAAAATTGGAACCACTTGAAACATGAAATTGTAGAAAATTGTCTCAGTTTTCCAGGAAAAAAAATAAAGCTCATTTGAACTTCTAGAATTCTAGATATGGGTCAAACACTGAACAGTGCGTGGGTTGTAAAACAGATTAGAATTTCTTTGTTGTTGCTATAATTTGGACTTGAAAATAGCCTTTTTAAATCTTGGGCTAATGAAAGTTGTGGGCCTATATCTTACCTTTCCATCCATATAAAGTAGATCTAAATCCAAGATCTAGGGCTCCAGATATGACCCAATTACCAAACAGTGTTCTGGTTTGGACTGCACCAACAT
Organism: Populus euphratica; assembly: GCF_000495115.2. NCBI lineage: Eukaryota > Viridiplantae > Streptophyta > Magnoliopsida > Malpighiales > Salicaceae > Populus > Populus euphratica. The sequence continues at coordinate 57,373 of NW_011500673.1, read as the reverse complement.
CTCTTTTCTAAGTTTAGCCATCTCTTTGTCCTTTCTATTTTAGTTCTTAAATTCATCAATCAATCCTTTCATTTATGTGATAGGCCTGCATTTAAAATGAATATTTACCACAAATTAAAGGTATCTTATATTATTAGATTTGTTATTATAAAACATGTTTTAGTTAAGGAGTTATTAATACTTCAAGTGCAAAATGATGATATAAAACCTTCATAAAAATGCACTTTTAAGTACTAATCACACCCCCTAACCAGCTTATTACTAGTCCCTAGTAATCACAGTGTTAAAATAGAATTTGTTTTTGTAAATTCCACAAAGCAAGGTATTCATCATTCAGCTTCCATTAATCTATCAAGATAAACAAACTCTCCTTTTGTGCTCAATATATCAACACATAGCTGTGGGGTTTTACTTGGAAAAAAAAAATTATTGTTGTAATGTTTAAGGTTAACTTCCTTGAGTTGAGATTTTTTTTCTTCTTTTTTTTTGAAAAAATATATATATGCATGTAACTTAAAACACAATACATCTTTAACCCACGTAACGAGCTTTCAACTAATGACTCCCAAATCAGTTGGTCTTAGGGCATTAGGTGTTGAGACACCCTTGCGAGCTTAATAACTTGGGTTGTCGATACTGATATATAGATAATGTAATCTTTGATTTCCTTAAGCTTTTCTCCTTAACCTATGTAATAAGCGTTGGGCCAATAGCTCCCAAGTCAGTTGACTTTAGGGTATTAGGTGTTGAAACACCCCTTCGGGTTTAATTACTTAGGTTAGGGAGGCTACGAAACCAAACTTATCTACATTTTTATTATCATTATTTTTTTTTCAAATTATATACTATCCATTTCACTTAGTTGTTACCTTTAACAAAAGAACATAAATAATGTAAAAATCTAATGTGCAACCCATAATCATATGTTAACGTGTGTGTGTGAAAATAAAGATTTAAGAATACGTGTTAAATGAGTATATGAGCAGAATTAAGTGATAATAATGCGAGAGTTTGTAAACCTGAATATTTCAAGAAGTATTATAATAGAACTTGTTAAGAATAGTTACTAAGATGCGTCTCAAAAGTCACTTTAACAAAAGAGCTCATTTACTCTGTCATCCTAGTAACAACAATTTTGCATATGCTTTATGAAATAGAAAACACAGTTAGTTAATGTTTTTTTTATCAACTACTACCCTCTCTCTCCAACCAAAACGATAAATTGTCCTCAATATCCTAAAGTAGAAAGATAGAGTATAAAAGATATCACTTGAAATAACGAACACTAACAAACCTAAAACACACTTAAACAAATACAAGAAACAACAAAATACAATAATAAAAGCAAAAGACACAAAGATCCATAAATGAAGACTCAAATCTAATATAAGGTTATTACGGCTTTCCTTAGATGACCAATTTATGGGACTTATGGAGGGAACATCTACAGGAATGAAAGATTGTAGTTGGTTCATCAATTGTGCTAAAGCTCTAGGGACGACCCCCAAAACTTGACTACCTTATAAAAATACAGCTATTGACACACCTTCCATTAACCCAAGGCTACCACCCCTATACACTAAATGAATCTTTCTCTTAACTAGGACCTCACTAAAATGATTCGCTGATTCTAAGAACTCTTTTTCTATCCCAGGACTAGATCTACCGAAAACACAAATATTTCTTATTTGATGACCTGAGGAACTTGCCATTTCTACACACTTTTATATTTGTTGAATGTATAAGTTGAGTAGAAATGAAAGGAAGGAAGAGAGGATTTTATAGATGAGAAATTAAAAAAGCAATCATACCACCTATATGTAGGCCAGTTGGAGTCTCATACACTCTCTTTCTTATTTATTTATTTATTTATTTTTGAAAAAGCATGTATATGTACAGGTAGTTGTGATTGTGCTCACATCTTTCCTTAGTTTTACATCCAAGAACGACTTGAATGCCCTTTATGGGTCGGAGATAGGCTTTCCATCCAATTTTCTTAAAAACTAGCAAACATGGTCTTTTTTAGTCAAATTTTCAAGACTATATCAAGCATCTTTTTTAGAAAAATGAGGTCATAAATCATGAAATGCACATCTCCACTTTGATAAGACTTAAGAGTCAATAGAAGATTATCTAAAGACTCTCTGTGTTTTGAAATACATCCCACCTTTTGACAATTTTCACAGGTTTTGCAGAATGCATGTAATTTCTTGAATATGGTGGGCCAGTAAAATCCACTTTGTAAGATTTCTACAGTCCTCTTTTTTTATGAGAAATGATCCTCATGTGCCTTAGAGTGATAAAATTTAATGATATTACTTACCTCATTATTGAGAATGCATCTTCGAAATATTTAATCAAGACAATATTTGAATAAGTAAGGGTCATCCCAATAAAATTTTTGCACATTGCTAAAAAATTTTCTTTTTTCTTCAGTACTCTAGTGAGCTCGCAAAAATCCTGAAGCAAGAAAATTGATATTTTTAGCAAACCAAGGCATTGAACTAAAAGAAAGTGGAGATTCATCAGGAAAGTAATCATCGATTGGTGTGATGTCGGGTGTTGAATCTATTGTCACTTTTGATAAAAGATCCACATCAACATTTTTTATACCTTTTTCATCCTCGATTTCTTCCTAATTGGTCATGGCATGAGGAAATGTAAGTGCGAGTGGGGGATAAGTCTTTTATTTGCAATGTTCAGATTCAACCCCTTCCTTATCCTTAGAGATTAACTCATCATCTTTCTTACAAGGTTCAAGAATTGGTTTTTGAATAACCTTACCATTACGAAGAGTGATGACTGATTTGACTTGATCCATGTGTTGACTTCCAAAACTATTTGCATTTGCATTATGTTGCCCCTTGGGATTTTGCTATGGTAGAGATGGAAACTTACCATTCTCTTGAAAACTGAGAGCATAAGTGAATTTTACAAGAGAATCTTTAAAATCTGTTATGCTTTGAGCAAGTTAAGTGTTGATTATCTCTTGCTTTTCAATAAATACATACAAAGTTTCCTCAAAATTTCTTCTAAGAGGTGGAGTATAAGGAGGTGCATATCCATGAGAATTTTGGAAATTATGGTGTGCTTGAAATGGTGTTTATGAAGTTTGTACATTGTTATTAGCACCTTTCTAACTGAAATTTGGGTGATTTCTTCAACCAGGATTGTATGTTTACGAGCATGGATTGTGGTTAGGCCTTTAAAGACTATTTAAAGAATGGGCTTGTTCATGAAGACACTCCTTAAAAAAAGGCAAGGTTAGACAGTTATTGGTTGAGTGTTTATTTGTTTCATATATTTGACACATAATATTTTTAACAGATTTTAATTGATCACTCCTTTTCAATTCTAATGTCTCGACTTTTCTAGCTAAAGATGCAAACTTGGCTTGGAGGTCATGATCTTCCCTAAGGTTGTATATACCTCCACTAGATGTATGAGGTTAAGTTTTACTCGGTGCCTCATAAGTACCCACGGTGTCCCAATTTTGAGCATTTTCAGCTAACAAGTCTAAATACTCTATTACTTCATCAAGGTCTTTATCTTTAAAAGTTCCATTACACATCAATTCAACCATTTGCCTATCTTTAGGTGTTAACCCTTTATAAAAATATGAAACCAATCTCCATATTTCAAAACCATAATAAGAGCAAGTATTAAGCAAGTCTCAATACCTATCCCAACATTGGTAAAATATTTTTCCTGGTTTTTGAGTGAAAGTGATGATTTGTCTTTTGAAAGAATTTGTTATGTGAGATGGGAAAAACTTCTTTAAAACTGTTGTTATATTTCACCCCAAGCACGAATGGATCCTGGTCTCAAATTTTGTAGTCATGTTTTAGCTTTATCTTTTAATGAAAAAGGAAAAAGCTTTAATCTGATGGTGTTTATGCTACAATTTGAATCATTATATGTGTTGCAGACCTCCTCAAATTCTCTTAAATGCAAGTATGGATTTTCCAATTCTAAGCCATGAAAAGAAGGTAAAAATTGAATAATGTCTGGCTTAAAATTAAAATGAGATGCATCAGGAGGAATAACTATGCATGATGGTGCACTTGTTCTTGTGGGATTCATGTGGTCTCTAAGTGTTCTCACACAGTTATTCTTATTATTCTCATTATGAAGTGATTAATTATCTTCTTCGACCATATTTTCTCAAAATGATGAGGATACCCTACAAAGTCTACCACTTAATGTACGTGATCACACTGATTACTACTTAAAAGTGCATTTTTATCAAGGTTTTATATCATCATTTTGCACTTGAAGTATCAATAACTCCTTAACTAAAGCATGTTTTATAATAATATATCTAATAATATAAGATACCTTTAATTTGTGGTAAATGTTCATTTTAAATGCAAGCCTATCATATAAATGAAAGGATTGATTAATGAATTTAAGAACTGAAATTGAAAGGACAAAGAGATGGCCAAACTTAGAAAAGAGATGTCGGTGCAGTCCAAACCTGAACACTGTTCGGTAATTGGGTCATATCTGGAGCTGTAGATCTCAGATTTAGGTCTACTTTATATGGATAGAAAGGTAAGACATAGGCCTACAACTTTCATATAGAGCCCAAGATCTCAAAATATTTTCAAGTCTAAATTGGAGTAACAACAAAGAAGTCTGAATATGTCCTCCAGCCTGAGCACTGTTCAGTGTTTGGCCCATATCTGGAGTTCTAGAAGTCTAAATGATCTGAATGTTTTACACAAGAAAGCTGAGATAATTTTCTACAACTTTCATTAGTGGTTTCAATTTTGACATTATCAATGATGTTTTGGGCAGACAAGAGAAGATAAGGATTGTCACCAAGTCAAGAGTTGCTCACCCACTCATCAATTAGTCATCAAATCAATAGTTTCTAATTTTGGCCTATAAAAGGAGGCATTTGCCATGCATTTAGGCATCTTGGTTTCTAGATCAAGATCATGCTTTTACTTTCTCTCTTTGTATTTTTGGTAATGTTTATGCTTTGCTTTCATTAATATCAAGTTTATGCCTTTCATTTCCTTTCATTTACTTAGTTAACTTTTATCTTATTTATGTTCTTATTTTGTTTATTTATTTTTCTTTCTTTCATTATGTCTAGCTAAGTTTATTATGTCAAGGTGAAAAGGTTACACTAATGGTGTAAGAATAAGTATAGTGTAAACTTAATATGGACTTTAATGTTTGATACTAACATGTTTTGTATTTGTTATCTTGTTCACTCTTTAATACTTTGCTTGTTAAATGACTAATCTTGATTTAACATGTTTTATTTTTGTTATCTTGTTTACTCTTTAATACTTTGCTTGTTAAATGACTAATCTTGATTTATATTGTATAACACTTGGTACAATAAATACTTGGCACTCTCAAAAGCCCATATTGTATGGTATAACCGACACCTAAGCTATGAAAGGAACTTGATTTGTTGTTAACATAAGTTATAATCATGAATGCCTAACGAGATTTACAAGTGTTAGCATTAATCGAATAAGATAACTAATATGATCATTTTAACAATTTATAATCGGATTGGAATCTCCTTTATGTGTGGTTTCCAATTGAATAATAAGAGTTTATATTATACTTGTTTGACATACCATTAGTGGAACCTCTAACCTTGACATTTGTTATTATCATTATTTAATCCTCACCTTAATCTTCCATCTCAAAGTTCTCATCAACTTCTTTTTTTTTTCTTTTATTATTATTATTATTGTTATTATTATTATTATTATCATTACTACTATTACTATTATTACTACTATTACTACTACTAGTATTATTATTATTATTATTATTATTATTATTATTATTATTATTATTATTATTATTATTCTTGTTGTTGTTGTTATTGTTGTATTATTGTTATCTATAATTTATACAATTAACCTCCCTGTGGTTTGACCCCGGTCTTGCCAGGTTATTTATTACTTCGACACTCCTACACTTGAAAGAAGACATCAATCTTTTGGTCATGTCAAGTTTTTGGCATCGTTGCCAAGAGGTAAGTTCTTGTATAAATTATTGTATTTATTTTATTTTCTCTTTTCACTTTTCTTATATATAACTTTATTTCTTTTCTCTTGTTTCCTTTTTTTCTTCTTTCTTTATGAGAGTGTGGTCACGTATATCAAGTGGTAGACTTTATAGGGTATCCTCATCATTTTCAGAAAATATGACCGAAAAAAAGAATCAATCACTTCATAATGAGAATAATAAGAATAACCGTGTTAGAACACTTAGAGACTATATGTATCCCACAAGAACAAGTGCATCGTCATGTATAGTTTTTCCTTATGATGCATCTCATTTTAATTTTAAGCCAGACATTATTCAACTTTTACCTTCTTTTCGTGGCTTAGAATTGGAAAATTCATACTTGTATTTAAGGAAATTTGAGGAGGTCTGCAACACATATAATGATTCAAATTGTAGCATGAACACCATCAGATTAAAGCTTTTTCCTTTTTCATTAAAAGATAAACCGAAAACATGGCTATAAAATTTGAGACCAGGATCTATTCATGCTTGTGATGAAATACAACAACAGTTTTTAAAGAAATTTTTCCCATCTCACAGAACAAACTCTTTCAAAAGACAAATCACCACTTTCACTTAAAAACCAGGAGAAACACTTTACCAATGTTGGGATAGGTATCGAGACTTGCTTAATACTTGCCCTCATCATGGTTTTGAAACATGGAGATTGGTTTCACAATTTTATGAAGGGTTAACACCTAGAAATAGGCAAATGGTTGAATTGATGTGCAATGGAACTTTTGAAGATAAAGACCATGATGAAGCAATGGAGTATTTAGACTTGTTAGCTGAAAATGCTCAAAATTAGGACACCGTGGGTACTTATGAGGCACCGAGTAAAACTCAACCTCATACATCTAGTGGAGGTATATACAACCTTAGGGAAGATCATGACCTCCAAGCCAAGTTTGCATCTTTAGCTAGAAAAGTCGAGGCACTAGAATTGATAAAGAGTAGTCAATTAAAATCTATTGAAAATATTATGTGTCAAATATGTGAAACAATTGAACACTCAACCAATAATTGTCCAACCTTGCCTTCTTTTAAGGAATGTCTCCATGAATAAGCCCATGCTTTAAACAGTTTCTGAAGGGCCAACCATAACTCATATTCTCGAACATACAACTCTTGTTGGAGAAATCATCCAAATTTCAGTTGGAAGAGTGATAATAACAATGTACAAACTTCACAACCACCGTTTCAAGCATACCATAGTTTCCAAAATTATCATAGATATGCACTTCCTTATGCTCCACCTCCTAGAAGAAATCTTGAGGAAACATTGCATGCATTCATTGAAAAGCAAGAGAAAATTAAATGTAAAAATGAAAGCCTTTTTAAAGATACTCTTACAAAATTGACATCTGCTCTTAGTTTCCAAAAGAAAAGTAAGTTTTCATCTCAACCACAACAAAATTCAAAAGGGCAATATAATGCAAATGCGAATAGTTCTAGAAGCCAACATATGGATCAAGTCAAATCAGTCACTACTCTTCGCAGTGGTAAGGTTATTGAAAAACCCACTCTTAAACCTTGTAAGAAAGATGATGAGTCAATCTCTAAGGCTAAGGAAGGGGTTGAATTTGAAATTTGCAAAGAAAAGACTGATTCCCTACCAGCGCTTCCATTTCCTCATGCCATAACCAAATAAAGGAAAGTCAATCACAACTCTGAAATCTTTGAAACTTTCAAACAGGTAAGAATTAATATATCTTTAGCTGGATGCTATTAAACAGGTTCCTTCCTTTGCTAAATTTTTAAAAGATTTATGCACTATGAAGAGAAAATTGAATGTGAAAAAGAAAGCCTTTTTAGCCGAACAAGTAAGTGTCATTCTTCAGAACAATAATGTTTTGAAATATAAAGACCCTAGTTGTCCTACAATTTCTTCCTTTATCAGAGAAGATAAAATTAAAAAAGCCTTACTTGATTTTAGAGCCAGTGTGAATTTACTTCCATATTCAGTTTTTCAAAGTCTCAATCTAGGTAAGTTAAAACCACCTTTTATAACTCTTTTACTTGCTGATAAATTTGTAAAAGTGTCTAGAGGAATAATTGAAGATGTGTTAGTACAAGTTGATAAATTCATTTATCCTGTGGATTTTATTATCTTGGACACACAACCTATTGAAGTATGTAATTCATTTCCTGTTATTTTAGGACGTCCGTTTCTTGCAACTTATAATGTATGGATTAATTATAGGAATGGATTGATGAAGCTATCATTTGGAAACATGACATTGGAGATGAATATTTTCAACATTTACAAGCAACCTAGAGATGATAATGATTTATAGGAACTGGACTTTACTGAAAAATTAATTCATGATCAATTTCAAACCACTTCCAGTGAAATTAAGATTGATGAATCTGATGATTTGCAAATGATTTATTTTCAGGAAGAATCAAAGGCAAGTAATTGGAGGCCGCAAAGTGAGGAATTGTCATCACGATCAATTAAGTCCATACCTTCAAGTGTTCAACCACCCAAACCTGATTTCAAGTCGTTGCCATTCAATCTCCAATACTCATTTCTAGGAGAAAATGAGACTTTTCCGGTAATAATCTCTTCCAAACATAATGCACATCAAGAAGGTAAGTTATTACAAACTCTGCAAATGCACAAAAATGTATTAGGGTGGACCATAGTTGACATAAAAGGAATTAGTCCTTTGATTTGTACACATAGAATTTATTTGGAGGAAAATTCTAAACCCTATAGAGAAATGCAACGAAGGCTCAATCCTAATATGAAAAAAGTAGTGAAAAATAAAGTCATTAAGCTTCTAGATAATGAAATCATTTATCCTATTTCTGACAGCAAATGGCTAAGTCCTACCCAAGAAGTCTGGAGTCACTGTGATAACAAATGAGAACAATGAGTTAATTCCCACTAGGACTATTACTGGTTGGCGCATGTGCATTGACTATAGGAAACTTAATTCAATGACTAGAAAAGATCATTTTCCTTTATCTTTCATGGATCAAATCCTAGAAAGAGTTGCAGGTCATGAATTTTATTATTTCCTAGATGGCTATTCAGGTTACAACCAAAATTGAAATTGCATTGGAAGATCAAGAGAAGACTACTTTCACATGTCCATTTGGTACTTTTGCATATCGAAGGATTCCTTTTGGATTATGTAATGCACCAACCACGTTTCAAAAATGCATACTTAGTATATTTAGTGATATGGTTGAACATTTTCTTGAGATTTTTATGGATGATTTTTCTATTTTTGGTGATTTATTTGATGATTGTTTGACTAACTTAGAAAAGGTTTTGAGCAGGTGTGAAGAGAATAATCTTGTACTGAATTGGGAAAAATGTCACTTTATGGTAACAAATGACATTGTACTTGGTCACATTGTTTCATCAAAAGGAATTGAGGTTGACAAATCTAAAATCGACTTAATTGCTAACTTGCCAACACTAAAATCTATTAAAGATGTTAGATCATTCCTAGGATATACTGGTTTTTATAGAAGATTCATCAAAGATTTTAGTGTAATATCTAAGCCCTTAAGTAACCTTCTAATGAAGGATAATATTTTTGAATGGACTAAACATTGTGAAGAAGCCTTTGTTAAACTTAAAAACTTGCTTACTTGTGTTAATATCATTCAACCTCCTGATTACTCATTACCTTTTGAAATAATATGTGACGCTAGTGATTATGCTGTAGGTGCTGTTTTGGGACAAAAAAAGATAAAAAGTCTTATATGATTTACTATGCAAGTAAAACTTTAAATAGTGCTCAAATGAATTATACCACCACTGAAAAAGAATTACTTGCAATAGTATTTGCATGTGAAAAATTCAGGTCTTATCTTGTTGGCTCACCTATTGTTGTTTTTAGTGATCATGTAGCATTAAAATATATTCTTTCTAAGAAAGATTTTAAGGCTAGATTGGTGCGGTGGATTTTGTTACTTCAAGAATTTGATATCACAATCAAAGATAAGGCACCGAAAATATTATCGCAGATCACTTGTCAAGATTGACAATAGATTCAAAAACTGACATGACACAAATCGAGAATCTAAAGAATGGCAATGTTTTCAAGGTAAATGGACATCGTTTGAAAGTTTACTTGGATAATTTTTCAGTTGAAAATGACTCTATTGAATTGGGTGATCTTGTATATAAAGATTGATTTTTTTCATATTGTTTGTATGTTTCTTTTTTAATAATTTTTGCTAGTTTCTCTCATCGCGGTCAAATGGCGGACAACAGTACTCTATGACTTAAGTCGGTTCTTTCAGTTTCCCATAATAACTGATATCTGTGTATATATTTGTGCAATTCTTTGAATCTCTCTTCCAATTCTCATTTGAAAATGGACACTAATCTTGAAAAATTGAAAAAGAATTTTCCCGCTTTGCCTTAGAATGCGATTACAGAAATTTACCGTGCTAGATGCTTGACCGCTTTTTATGATCGGCTTGTTTTAACTCGCAAGTGCACGAGTGTGCGATGTAGCAATTAACTCGGTAAGATCGAGGTCATATCCACAGAGAGCTAGATCTGGAAATTAAGCTAAATAACAAAAAAAACTCAAGAGAAATTAAATTAACAATAACTTGGTTGAAAATAATTGATGGATTTGTTTTTAAAGATAAAAAAAAAATGTAAATAGATTTTAAATGACAAGAAAAAGTAAGTCTTGGTCCAAATCAATTTTAATGGTGATGTATTGGTGATTTCTTCAACATATATAAGATAACTCAACCTAATATCAACGATGGTGATATTAGATCGGAAGATATTACAATGAAGATTAGAAAGATGAAGATTGATTATTGCTTAAGAATGAACAAGTACTTTCATATCAAGTAAGACATTGAATCAAGCAATCTCTATACCAAAACTAAAGTTTGTGCATAAAAATTCAAGATTATAACATTACCTAAATGATTTCTAAAATTTCTTTACAATAATAAATCATTCATGAAGAAAATAAGAAGATAAACATTAAGATTCATTCATATCCTAAAGAACTCACCTCAATCACCATTATCCTTGATTTGGATCCAAGAAAGAGTTTAGCCAACCATGATTATATATAAGAACACTTCAATAAACATGAAAGAACTTGAATCCAACTGAAATAATAAGTTTTACAAACTAAAGAACCGAAATCTATAAAGAAGAACACAATACAATTTCAGAAAAAATTCGGACACAAATCTGACTCTAACTTTGGACAGCAATTCGACCCTCTTAGAAGCTTTTCTTCGAGAAGTCTATTAGAGACATATTTATAGGCAATTCTGTCACCTTTCCAGATCATTAAAGAACAGCTCATTTGGACACCTGAGTCAAAAGTTATGGGCAAAACACCGAAATGTGTTTTGAAAAATCAAATCAAGACAGCTTTACAATTACTTTGGTGCACGTTTTTCTTCCTCATTTATGAGGTGTCTCCTTCTTCTTTTTGACCCAAAATAATGTTAAAATATCCCCTCCAGCTTTCCATCCATGTGCTTGCCTTCTTGGATCAATGGATTACCCAAAATAAATCAATTGTTATTTGTTGTGTGGACATGTAAGATCATGGATTGTGTTTGGGTTGATTTGAAGGTTGATTTGGGGTTGATTTAGGGCTGAATTTGGGCTGAATTTGGGCTGAATTTGAGCATCAAATAAGTATACAAATGTACTTATTATTTGGGCTAAGATTGACATTGAAACCTTGAGTGTTTAATGGTTGAAGTTTGCACACAACATAAGGCAAGTTTAGGCTTGAAATAAATCATATGATATTCTTTTCTAGAATTGGAATAGAATTGATTTTTGGGACAAATTTGGAGCACTTATTTGAACCAAGATTTGCTTCAATCTTCAACTAAATGTCTCTTCAATTCTTTGTTCTGAATTCCGACGTTGAATTTTCTGAATTAATTCATTTAAGCTCCAAAAACCTATCGAAACATTAAAACAAACTTCATTACTAAAAAACACATCAATTATTATAAAAACAACCAAATAAAAACAATAAATACATATGTAAAATAAGAGACTTAATGACACTTTTGATGCACAATCATCGCACATCACCCACACGGCATTGGCTAGCGATTTTTCATTTCATTTTGTTTGCTTGATTGGATTCGTTGGGAGTCACCACCTGGTATTTAATTGAGGGCTACTAGGAAACCTGGATGTATTGGTCTTGTCAAAGATTCACGGGTAAGGGACTAGTTGTGGTTAGGGAAGGTATTAGCACCCCTAACACTCCTTACCTGAAGTAAGCTGCTTCGTGGCTTTGATATGTTAAAGAAGTTTTAAAAATTATCTTTTCATCGGATATTAGAAATATGACTTACGTATAAGTTTATAATCCTTAACCGTGAGCAAATCAAAATATTAAATTCTTCTTTATTCTTTGCAATTTCATCCTTAAAACAAACATTCATAAACAAAATACAAACATACACATTCACTTTTACTATCTTTTTTTCTTTTTTTCTTTTTTTCCTTTTTTACATCCACATTACAAATTATAAAAATTCAAAGAAAACAAAATAAAAATTAGATTAAACAATTTAAAAATTACAAAACAGCCCCTAAAAAAATCCAAAGCCTCCTAGAATATACGGGAACAATGCTGAGGAAGGTTTCTGGGCCTTTGAACAATGGCAGTGCATCTGATCCATGTGCCACCATCACTAGCAGCGTGTGGGTTCATGTGTTGCTGCAAAAAAAAGGTAGCAGGGGAGATCCGAAACGGCTTCCTCCTTTCTTCCTTGCTGGTGGTGACTATTACCTCTACCTGTAATAAGAAACATAGAAAAAAAGGCCCTCAAATAGTTGATTTTAGCTTTTTCTTTCTTTGTTTTTTTTTTTTAGATCTGCATTTCTCCCTTCTCCTTCTCTGGGTATGCTTCACTACGGGTTAGTTTGTTATGGCTTTGTCTTCTTCTCCTCTGCTTCGGGTGGCAGATCGGGCAATGCTATCGTGGCTGATGTTGTAGACAGCACGAATGGCTCTATGGGTGCTATTGATTTGGCCATTTGCTATTAAGAAGACCAAAGAAGAAGACATTGTCGAGAAGGGGGCTTCAGTATAAATGGGTTTGTGGGCCCTGGAGGAACAACTAGAAAAGGGGAGCTAGTATGGTGTGGGAGCTGGAGGTGCAACGACGGCTAACTTCGATGGATGAAGAAGGAGAACACGTTGGCTAGAAAAGGAGAGGATAGAGAGAGTGTTGGTTGTTGTTAAGGGAAAGGTTTGTTCGATGTTGAGAGGGAAGAACCAATCTGGGGAAGAGAAGGAAACGTAGGGAAATCATTTGGTGAAGGGGAGAAGGCTAGTGGAGTAAAGGGCTAATATTGGCTGGTAGAGGGAAGGTCTGGAAATGGGGCAGGCTGTGGCTTCTCTTGTTTGGTTGAGTAAGGGGGGGGGGGCGCAACCGGTTTAGGTTTTTTCTTTTCTAGGGAGGGAGTGGCGACTTCGAGTTAAGGAGAGGAAATGGTTATGATTTTTAGGATTTTTTGTGGTTTAGGGTTTCTTTGTGATTCCTTCAATTGTGCAAAATTGCCCTTTCCTATGAAAGTGCCAAGCATTTGTTGTACCAAGTGTTATACAACATAAATCAAGATTATTCATTTAACAAGCAAAGTATTAAAGAGTGAACAAGATAACATTTGTTGTACCAAGTGTTATATAACATAAATCAAGATTAGTCATTTAATAAGCAAAGTATTAAAGAGTGAACAAGATAACAAATACAAAACATGTTAGTATCAAACATTAAGGTCCATGTTGAGTTTACACTATACTTATTCTTACACCATTAGTGTAACCTTTTTACCTTGACATAATAAACTTAGCTACACATAATGAAAGAAAGAAAAATAAATAAACAAAATAAGAACATAAATAAGATAAGAGTTAACTAAGTAAAGGAAATGAAAGGCATAAATAAGGCAAGTTTGGGGCTAAGATTGACATTGAAACCTTGAGTGTTTAATGGTTGAAGTTTGCACACAACATAAGGCAAGTTTGGGCTTGAAATAAATCATATGATATTCTTTTCTAGAATTGGAATAGAATTGATTTTTGGGACAAATTTGGAGCACTTATTTGAACCAAGATTTGCTTCAATCTTCAACTAAATGTCTCTTCAATTCTTTGTTCTGAATTCCGACGTTGAATTTTGTGAATTAATTCATTTAAGCTCCAAAAACCTATCGAAACATTAAAACAAACTTCATTACTAAAAAACACATCAATTATTATAAAAACAACCAAATAAAAACAATAAATACATATGTAAAACAAGAGACTTAATGACACTTTTGATGCACAATCACACCCCCCCAACTTAGATTTTGCTAGTCCTCAAGCAAAACAAAACATAAAACCTTTAAAATAAAAATAATAATAATAACAACCATAATTAGGCTCGATTCATCATACTTGAAGGACCTATCATGCAAACATTGGTGTCTTTAACTTAGTGTACACAATAGCAAATAAAGAAAAATAAGCATACTCACATTCTCTAAATCAAACATCCATACAAAATTTCCAAATTCAGTCATATTTATCGTGCAACCAACATAATTGATTCATATGAAAACTCAACTTCTAATCTTCCCTTCTCACCAATACAAATAAGGTAGCAAACTAGAGAAATATCTATATATATTTTTTTTTCTTTTTTCTTTTTTTTTTTTGAAGATATGATTTATTCTTTGTCTTTAAGTTGTCACTTCCCTTTTGACGCGAATACAAATATTTGTGATGAATGCACCCGGTTACTCACAAAGTCACAAACTTAAAGTGCTTTGCATACTCATATTTCAAGCTGCCGTTTGACGTAAAGATAAACATTTGTGATGAATACCCCTAGTTACTAAGCAACTCAAAACATTGGAGTAGATAGAACTTTGTACACATTTATTTATTTATTTATTTATTTATTTATTTAATGATTATTACTCTATTTACTTAAACCTTGTTTAGGACTAGATCAAAAGGGATAATCACAAGTAAAGCATCATACTAATCTTTCATGCATATTCACACAACTCACACAACTTTTACAAGGAAAGATGTACTTCAGTAATCTAAAAAAAAAGTATGCTATATCTTGCTTTATAAGATATTATCTATCCCAAATCAAAGCATGCAATGGTCAACACAATAATGAACCCAAAAAGGTAATGATGATCCTAAACAAGTCTCATTCACATACCAAACACAACATAAGGCAAGTTTGGGCTTGAAATAAATCATATGATATTCTTTTCTAGAATTGGAATAGAATTGATTTTTGGGACAAATTTGGAGCACTTATTTGAACCAAGATTTGCTTCAATCTTCAACTAAATGTCTCTTCAATTCTTTGTTCTGAATTCCGACGTTGAATTTTGTGAGTTAATTCATTTAAGCTCCAAAAACCTATTGAAACATTAAAACAAACTTCATTACTAAAAAACACATCAATTATTATAAAAACAACCAAATAAAAACAATAAATACATATGTGAAACAAGAGACCTAATGACACTTTTGATGCACAATCACTAGATGTGCAAGATTGAAGTTGTTAATGAATTATGGAATTCCTAAAGATATTCGCTGGTTGATTGAAGCAAAGGTCCAATTATCAGGTGAGTCCTCCAATTTCTTCATTTCATACATGCCTAAAACAAGTAAAAGCACTTTTGCAAAGAAATGTTGTGCAAAACGACTGAAAGTCTGTCATCGATGTGCCAGATGAACTTGTAATGCACAATATCGTTCTTTAGAAATGGTATCTATAAATCGTGAAGATCAAATACAATTCATTAAGGATGGCCTGAGTAAGGAGTCTTTAGTTAATCTTCTATTAACTCTTGAGACGTATCCAAGTGGAGATGTGCATCATGCAATTCATGATTTATGGTCACTATTTCATAAAGAACATGCTCAACTTAGTCTTGGAAATCTAACTAAAAAAGACCCTGTGTGCCATGTTTTAAGAAAACTAGATGGGAAGCCTATCCCTGACCCATAGAGGGCATTTAAGTCGTTCTTGGATGTAAAACCAAGGGAAGATGTGAGCCACAGTCACAACTACCTGTACATACACATGCTTTTTCAAAAATAAATAAATAAATAAATAAAGAGTGTGTGTGTGCGACTCCAGTTGGCCTACATATAGGTGGTATGATTGCCTTTTTAATTTATCATCTATAAAATCCTCTCTTCCTTCCTTTCATTTCTACTCAACCCATACATTCAACAAATATAGAAGTTTATAGAAATGGCAAGTTCCTCAGGTCATTACATAAGAAATATTTATGTTTTCGGTGGATCTAGTCCTGGAAAAGAAAAGGATTTTTTAGAATCAGCAAATCATCTTGGTCAGATACTAGCTGAGAGAAAGATTCATTTAGTGTATGGGGGAGGCTGTCTGGGGTTAATAAGAGATGTGTCAATTGCTGTATTTTTAGGAGGTAGTAAAGTTTTGGGGGTCGTCCCCAAAGCTTTAGCACAAGGGGACATCATTGGAAAAACAATTGGAGAGGAACTACAGGTCTTCACAATGTCTGCTCAAATGAATGCAATGTTTAACCATATTGATGCCTTCATTGCCTTACCAGATGGTCTAGGCACATTGGAAGAGATCTTTCATATTTCCTCTTGGGCCCAACTGCACATTCACCATAAACTCATAGGTCTGTTAAATGTTAATGGTTATTATGATAAGTTATTGAACTATTAAAGCTTTCAATTCAAATCTGGATGATGCTAGTCAACTGCAAAAACTACAAATAATTGAGCTTGAAGAAATAAGAATTGATGCATATGAAAATTTAAGAATTCATAAAGCAAGAATCAAAGAGTTTCATAATAAGAAAATACTGAGAAAAACATTCAATGTTGGTAAAAAAGTCTTACTTTATAATTCTCGGCTGTATTTATTTCCTAGAAAACTAAGATCAAGATGGAGCGGTCCTTTTATTGTGAAACACGTGTCCATATGGGGCATGTGATATCGAGAATCCAAAGAATGGTAATGTTTTCAAGGTAAATGAATATCGTTTGAAAGTTTACTTTAACAATTTTTCAGTTGAAAATGACTATTAAATTGGGTGATCCTGTATATAAAGATTTATTTTTTTCATATTGTTTTTATATTTCTTTTTCAGTAATTTTTGCTAGTTTCTCCCACCTTGGTCAAATGGCGGATAACAGTATTCCGTGACTTAAATCGGTTCTTTCAGTTTTCCATAATAACTGATATCTGTGTATATATTTGTGCAATTTTTTGAATCTCTCTTCCAATTCTCATTTGAAAATAGACACTAATCTTGAAAAATTAAAAAAGTATTTTCCTGTTTTGCCTCAGAATGCGATTACAGAAATTTACCATGCTAGATGTGCAAGATTGAGGTTGTTAGTAAATCATGGAATTCCTGAAGATATTCGCTGGTTGATTGAAGCAAAGGTTCGATTTTCAGGTGAGTCCTCGAATTCCTTCATTTCACATATGCTTGGAATAGGTAAAAGCACTTTTGCAAAGAAACATCGTGCAAAATGACTGAAAGTCTGTCATCGATGTGCCGGATGGACTTGTAATGCACAATGTCATTCTTTAGGAATAGTATCTATAAACTGTGAAGATAAAATACAATTCATTAAGGATGGCCTGAGTAAGGAGTCTTTAGATAATCTTTTATTAACTCTTGAGATGCATCCTAGTAGAGATGTGCAATGTGTAATTCATGATTTATGGCCACTATTTCATAAAAAACATGCTCGACTTAGTCTTGGAAATCTGACTAAAAAAGACCCCGTTTGCTAGTTTTTAAGAAAACTAGATGGGAAGCCTATCCCCGATCCATAGAGGGGAAATGTGAGCCACAATCATAACTACCTGTACATACACATGTTTTCTTAAAAATAAATAAATAAATAAAGAGAAAGAGTTTTATGTGAGACTCCAACTGGCCTATATATAGGTGGTATGATTGCCTTTTTAATTTCTCATCCATGAAATCCTCTTTTCCTTCCTTTCATTTCTACTCAACCCATACATTCAACAAATAGAGAAGTTTGTAGAAATGGCAAGTTCCTCAGGTCATCACATAAGAAATATTTGTGTTTTCGATGGATCTAGTTCTTGAAAAGAAAAGGAGTTTTTAGAATCAGCAAATCATCTTGGTCAGATGCTAGCTGAGAGAATGATTCATTTAGTGTATGGGGGAGGCAGTCTTAGGTTAATGGGAGGTGTGTCAATAGTTGTATTTTTAAGAGGTAGTCAAGTTTTGGGGGTCGTCCTCGAAGCTTTAGCACAAGGGGACATCATTGGAAAAACAATTGGAGAGGAACTATAGGTCTCCACAATGTCTGCTCGAATGAATGCAATGTTTAACCATGTTGATGCCTTCATTGTCTTACCAGGTGGTCTAAGCACATTGGAAGAGATCTTTCATATTTTCTCTTAGGCCCAACTGCACATTCACCATAAACCCATAGGTTTGTTAAATGTTAATGGTTATTATGATAAGTTATTGTCTTTTCTTGATCATGCTATGGAATAAGAATTTCTAACATCTTTTGCATGACAAATTATAATCTTTCCTGCTACTGCTGAATAATTGATTGACCAACTACAATCTTTCATTCCTGTAATTGATCCCTCCATGAGTCGCATAAATTGGTCATCTAAGGAAAGCCGTAAAAAGCTTAGATTAGATTTGTGTCTTTATTTGTAAATTTTTTGTGTCTTTTTATTTTATTATTGTGTTTTGTTATTTCTTATTTTTTTTAAGTGTGTTTCAGGTTTGTCAATGTTCGTTATTTCAGGTGATATCTTCTATACTCTATCTTTCTATCTTAGAACATTGAGGACAATGTCTCGTTTTAATTGGGGGAAGAAAGTAGTAGTTAAAAAAAAGAAAAAAATTAACTAATTGTGTTTTCTATTTTATAAAGCAAGTGCAAAATTGTTGTTACTATGATGACAGAGTAAATGAGATCTTTTTATGACTTTTGAGATGCATCGTAGTAATCATTCTTAATAAGATCTATCATAATACTTTTTGAAATATTCAGGGTTACAAACTCTTGCATTGTTATCACTTAATTCTGCTCATATACTCATTTAACATGTATTCTTAAACCTTAATTTACACACACATACTTTAACATATGATTGTGGGTTACACATTGGATTATTATATTATTTATATTATTTTGTTAAAGGTAACAACTAAGGAAAAAGGATAGTATATAATTTGAAATAAAAAAAAAGTAAAAAAAAATTATGATAATAAAAATGTAGATAAGTTTGGTTTCGTAGCCTCCTTAATCTAAGCAATTAAGCTTGAAGGGGTGTTTTAACACCTAATATCCTAAAGTCAACTGATTTGAGAGCTATTGGTCAAACGCTTGTTACGTAGGTTGAGGAGAAAAGCTTAAAGGAATCAAACATTGCACTATCTACATATCAGTATCTACGACCCGAGTTACTAAACTCGTAAGGGTGTCTCAACACCTAATGCCCTAAGACCAACTGGTTTGGGAGTCATTAGCAGAAAGCTCGTTGCATGGGTTAAAGATGCATTGTGTTTTAAGTTACATGTATATATATTTAAAAAAAATAAAAATAAAACAAAAAAAATCTCAACCTAAAGAAGTTAACCTTAAACATTAAAACAAGAATTTTGTTTTCTTCCAAGAAAAGACTCATAATTATGTGTTGATACTTTGAGCACAAAAGAAAGGTTTATTAATATCTTGTTAAAAGGTATTGAGTAGATATATAAATTTAATGAAAGTTTGTTTATCTGGATAGATTAATGGAAGTTAAATGATGAATATCTAACTTTGTGGAATTTACAAATTGTTTTTCTATTTTAACGCTTTGATTACTAGGAAATAGTAATAAACTGGTTGGGGGGTGATTAGTACTTAAAATTGCATTTTTATCAAGATTTTATATCATCATTTTACACTTGAAGTATCAATAACTCCTTAACTAAAGCATGTTTTATGATAACGTATCTAATAATATAAGATACCTTTAATTTGTGGTAAATGTTCATTTTAAATGCAGGCCTCTCATATAAATGAAAGGATTGATTGATGAATTTAGGAATTGAAATTGAAAAGACAAAGAGATGGTCAAACTTAGAAAAGAGATATTGATGTAGTCCAAACCAGAACATTGTTCGGTAATTAGGTCATATCAATTATAACAACAACAATAGTAACAATAATAATAATAATAATAATAATAATAATAATA
>NW_011500673.1:24405-36993 GCF_000495115.2 Populus euphratica | reverse complement strand
AATAGTAGTAGTAGTAGTAGTAGTAGTAGTAGTAGTACTAATAATAATAAAGTAGAAGAAAAAGAAGAAGAAAAAGAAAAAGTTGATGAGAACTTTGAGATAGAAAATTAACGTAAGGATTAAACATTGATAACAATAAATGTCAAGATTAGAGGATCCACTAATGGTATGTCAAACAAGTATAGTATAAACTCTTATTATTCAATTGGAAACCACACATAAAGGAGGTTCCAATCAGATTATAAATTGTTAACATGATTACATTAGTCATCTTATTCGATTAATGCTAATACTTGTAAATCTCGTCACGCATTCATGATTATAACTAATATTAATAACAAATCAAGTTCCTTTCATAGCTCAAGTGTCGGTTATACCATACAGTATGGACTATGAAAGTGTCAAGCATTTGTTGTACTAAGTGTTATACAACATAAATCTAGATTAGTCATTTAACAAGCAAAGTATTAAAGAGTGAACAAGATAACAAATACAAAAACAGGTTAGTATCAAATATTAAAGTCTATACTGAGTTTACATTATACTTATTCTTACACCATTAGTGTAACCTTTTCACCTTGACATAATAAACTTAACTAAATATAATGAAAGAAAGAAAAATAAATAAACAAGTTAAGAACAAAAATAAGATAAAAGTTAACTAAGTAAAAGAAAGGAAATGAAAGGCATAAACTTGGTATTAATGAAAGCAAAACATAAGCAATACAAAAAATACAAAGAGAGAAAGCAAGAGCATGATCTTAATCCGGAAACTAAGATGCTAAATGCATGGCAAATGCCTCTATTTATAGGCCAAAATTGAGAACTATTGATTTGATGACTAATTGATGAGTGAGTGGTCAACTCTTGATTTGGTGACAATCCTTGTCTTCTCTTGTTTGCCCAAAACGTCATTGATAACGTCAAAAGTGGAACCACTTAAAACATAAAATTGTCTTAGTTTTCTAGAAAAAAAATGAAGGTCATTTGGACTTCTAGAACTCTAGATATGGGCTAAACACTGAATAGTGCGCGGGCTGTAGGATAGATTCGGACTTCTTTGTTGTTGCTATAATTTGGACTTAAAAATAGCCTTTTTAAATCGTAGGCTCCATATGAAAGTTGTAGGCCTATGTCTTACCTTTTCATCCATATAAAGTAGACCTAAATCCGAGATTTACAACTTCAGATATAATCCAATTACCAAATAGTGTTCTGATTTGGACTACACCAACATCTCTTTTCTAAGTTTGGCCATCTCTTTGTCCTTTCAATTTCAGTTCTTAAATTCATCAATTAATCATTTCATTTATGTGATAAATCTGCATTTAAAATGAATATTTACCACAAATTAAAGGTATCTTATATTATTAGATATGTTATTATAAAACATGTTTTAGTTAAGGAGTTATTGATACTTCAAGTGCAAAATGGTGATATAAAACCTTGATAAAAATACACTTTTAACTACTAATCATTGAACACTGAATATTGTTTGCGCTGCAGGACAGATTCAGACTTCTTTGTAGTTGCTACAATTTGGACTTGAAAATGGTCTTTTTAAATTTGGACTCCATATGAAAGTTGTAGGCCTATGTCTTACCTTTCTATTTATATAAATTAGATCTAAATCCAAGATCTATAACTACGGATATAACCCGATTACTGAACAATATTCTGATTTGGATTGCACCAACATCTTTTTTTTAAGTTTTGCCTTCTCTTTATCCTTCCAATTTTAATACTTAAACTCATCAATCAATCCTTTTATTTTATGTGATAAGCTTGTATTTAAGATGAACATTTACCACAAATTAAAGGTATCTTACATTATTAGATATGTTATTATAAAACATGTTTTAGTTAATGAGTTATTTGATACTTCAAGTGCAAAATAATGATATAAAACCTTGATAAAAATGTATTTTTAAATACTAATAAGATATATTTTTCTATATAGGACTTAAGATATGAAATTCAAGATAGTGTGCTAAAATTCTAGTGAAATTTTATTAAAGTAAAAGGATTATTTATTGGAATATGATAATAAGGCTATATTTGTTTCCCTTAAAGTGGTTTTTGAAAATGATTTTCTAAAAACATTTTATTTTTGTTTGTTTGCCATTAGAAAAATTGGTCAATGAAAAACACTTTCCAGTCAAAGAAAAATTTAGCTTAGTTTCTAGAAAAGTGTTTTTCTATAAAATTTGGATGGGAAACACTTTCTGAAAGTTATGAAAAATTTTAAAATGTCACATTATTTATTGATTATATCAAATTTGGTCCTCAAACTTTTGATTGCTATATATATATATATATATATTATTTGAATATTTATTTTTTAATTTCATCTCTTTAAATTTAATTTTTATAGTACCTTTGGTTCTTATTTTTATAATTATCATTTGTTTTTTTCTTATTATTTTTTATTAAAAAAATTTATCTATTAAATCTGATCCTTATTCTTGTGATTGTTACTTATTTTATTTGAAATAATTTATGAAATGTTAATTATTGTTATTTTAATTTCTTCACTTTTTATTTTTTTAGTTTTTAGATTTTATTTTTATTATTTATTTTATTTGAGATAATTCATGAAATTATATTTTTTTTTCAATTTTATTGTCATTCAACTTTTTAATATCCAAGATTTGTATTTTGAGAAAAATAAAATATTAATAAGTTATTTTTCATCTTATTTTCCATGACATAACCAAACGTTGGAAAATATTTTTCAATTTATTTTTTATTACACTATTAAACATTAAAAAATAATTTATTTTTAAAAAAAATTATTTTTTTAAAAAAATATTTTTTTATAAACAAACATGTCCTGAATAATAATGTTGTATAGGAAGGAGAAAAACAAAATTTGAATGTAGTTTCGAAGAAGGACCCACCTGCGTAAAACATGTTAATTTCCTAATGATATATATATATATATATATATATATATATATAAAGGCTTATTTTTAAATATGTGAGATGAGATTATTGTCTTAATTTCACCTATAATCACGGGTATTACAAATATGATATATTATCTTGGTTAAATGAGCACTTAAAATAATAAGAATGAAATAATGATGGCACAATGAGATTAAAGCCTACGATGTGATGATGTGATTACTAGAAATGGACATAAAGAATATTTGAAAATAATATATATATATATATATATATATATATAAGCTATAAATAGGTGTAAAACATATGAAGATTGAAATGACATGGATGGGTCTTAATTTGCATAATATCACTGGAAATTGAAAAGTATTATTCACAAATTATAGGTAACTCAACGGGTGTTAAAATAAACAAATAAAATTAGCTAGTTGAAAAATGAGATAGGGATGTTTAAAATGAATGAACATTGTTATAAGCTAAAAGAAATGATTATGTTTTAGTAGTACATCTAACACATGGTTTCATCCCTAAGATTACTCTACAAATCATTCTATAAAATTAGTACAGAGATAGGAAACTGTGTGATAACATTATATATTGTATTTTGAATTATTTATGTATGTTTATAAAAAATACAAGATGATAAATTATGGGAAATGAAATTTTAAACTTAAAAAAAATTATTTTCACGTACATGATTGATGGAAATGTTTTTGAAATTACATGGCATTATAAAAAGGCAACTTGGTTAGAAAAAAAAATTATAAGAATAAAATAGAAAAAAAATTAACAAAAAACTCTTAATCCTATATTTTACTTAGCTCAGGTTTAAACTAGACTATATAGAAGTTGTTTTAATATGATCTAATCGACTTGATTAAAAGTAACCCAACTGATAGGTAAAAAAAATAAATTTAAGGATAAAATTAAGAAAGAAAAAATGCAATTGGTAGAACAAAAATCTTTCAACCCAACTCCTTATCTAATCTCAGTTTAAAATTAAACAGTTTTAGAGTTATCATAATATAATCTAATCAATTTGGTTAGTTCAAAGGTAACCTAGATAATTATTAAAAAACTTTAAGAATAAAATTGAGAATACTTTGTATAAAATAAAATTGAAAGGAAAAAAAATGAGGGAAATGAAAAAAAAATAGAGGCTGAATTGAAAAATAAAATAAAAGAGATTCACTTTTATTCATAGTTATTAACGAGTTGACCCGGTGGCTAGACCTCCAAACAAGGCAAAAGACCGACTATTGTAAAAACCCAACAAAACTTAAATTTTTAATGTGGGATTTAAAACTCTTTAGTATATATATTTTATATTAAAAAAAGTTATTTTTTCAATATGAAATTTGAAACCTTTTAGTATATATATTCTATATTTATAAGAAAAAAATTATATCTTCTCTATGATGGATAAAAAAAATTTTGGTTTGAATACTTCAACTTAAAGGATAACATAATATCTTTTCAATATGAGATTTGAATTATTTGAAAGTATATATGCTCTATGTTTATAAAAAAATTATATTTTCAATGTGAAATTTGAAACTCTTTAGTAAATATATTTTATGTTAAAAAAAAAAAGTTTTTTTTTTCAATTTGAAATTTGAAGCCATTTAATATATATACTGTATGTTCACAAAAAAAAATTATATTTTTTCAATATGCAATAAAAAACTTTTTGGTTTAAATACTTTAACTTAACAAGATACAATAATATCTTTTAAATGTAAGATTTGAATAATTTGAAGCCCTTTAGTATATATACTTTATATTTATAAGAAAAAAATTATTTTTATAATACAAAATTTGAAGCCTTTTAGAATATATAATCTATGTTCCTATGAAAAAAATTTATTTTTTCAATATGAGATTTAAAGTCTTTTAGTGTATATATTTTATGTTCACAAGAAAAAAAATTATATTTTTTTAATATAAAATAAAAAATTTGGTTTAAATACTTAAACTTAAAAAAAAATAACATAATATCTTTTCAATATGGGATAAAAAACTTTTTGATATATTCTTTTAAACTTCATTATTCACAACATATATAACCTATATTCATATTGTTTTTAAAAAAATTTCATATGAAATATTAAAATTTTAAATATCTTGTTTTAATTTTTTCGAGTTAACCCGTGTAACCTGTGACCCTGTCCCTTGGTCGAGTTAAATCCCGGGTCAAGTTCGATAACTATACTTTTATTAAGTTTCCTAATTATTTTAGTATAGTACGGTAATAAATCCAAAAAACTAAATTAAGAGCCTATTTATAATTAAATCACATGTTAAATTAAATTTGATTCCTAAACAAATTTTGAATTCAATTAATAATCCAATATAATTTTTATATTTAAAAATAAAATATTAAACCATATAATTCAATTCAATTATATTATTTAAAATATATTTGGAAATGAATTGAATTAACAATTTTCACTATTTTACTTATATTGATATCTTCATCTTACTTATATTGAAATAAAAAAGAATATATATATATATATATATTAATGCAAAAGTACAGTCACGTGAACCAACTTTAAAAAACAAAAATATGAACACCCACATTAGATTCTATTATTTAAAACAATACTTTAATTAAGTTTCTGATTAATTGTCCCCTTGAAGGCCGTATTAAAAAAATTCAATAGATAAATAATAATAATAATTAAAAAAAAAAAACCAGCAAAGAAAGTTTTTCAAGCTTCTAAATTGATGCTTCTATTACAGTACACACATTACACGTATAAAGAGAGTGATATGTTAATAAAGAAAAATATATAATGTAAAGCATGTCCTTCCTCAGTACCTACCATTGACAGCTCTACGTCTTCTTACCCTTTAGGCAACCCTACAAGAATCTCTTATTTTTAGAGAATTTTGCAATGTGGGTGGCTTTAGTGAATGATAATTGGCTTATTTCCAATTGTGGTTTGGATTTAAAGAGGAAAGTTTAGAGCTTTGCAGTTTCTTAGCTAAGCCTTTTATTGTCTGCTACAGCAAGGAATTTGTTTGGGGATAAGGCAGGTTTGTGATTTGATATATATATATATATATATATATATATATAGAGAGAGAGAGAGAGAGAGAGAGACGTTTTAATTACTATTAGAACTTTGAAGTGTTTCTTTCCTTCTCCATTATGATTTTGCTGCAACTTTCAATAATAATGAAATGTGCTTGTGTTTATGGCGTTCCGTTTTCTCCTTCTTTTTTTCTCCCTGCCGACATGCCATGACATCTTCTTGTATATTTTGGCTTCTTTTTTTTTGACTATTAGCTGCGGGTTTTATGTGAAACTTCTTGGGCATTTCTGTTTAATGTGAAAGGAGGGTTTTTGGTTATTGTTTGTTGATGTGAAAATTGGATCGCAGTATAATATACTTGTTCTTTAGTTGTGAAATGCTGGATGCGTATTTGAATTTGTTGAATGCATGGGATTTGTAGTGCTTAAATTTAATTTGTTTACCTCTCGACCTTGTTTGCAGGATTACCAGTATCAAAACGAAATGGCGTCTGATCTTAAGAAGAGCCTGGCCAAGGAATACATTGGCATGGAGTTTTGGGTAGTAATTATGGTCTGTCTAGGATTGGTTTGTGTATTTGTTCTGTTTGTTTCCCTGTGGTTATCTTTTAGAAAGAAACCGAGAAGGTCCAATAACATGCTTCCCATCAGCCAAATACCTATGGTTCCGGAGGAGATTAAAGAGATTGGTATTGATCAAAATTCAGCAAATAATGATGGTTTCCTCAGCCTTAATGACAAGTTCAGTGACAAAGAATCAGAGAAAGTATTGATCCAACTAGAAAATGGTGATGATAGCAGCCAGTCGGGCTCCTTAAATCACGTTGAGAAAGATGGTGTTGGGTCTCAATCAGGAGAAGAGGGAGGCACTAAGGTGGCTTCCGCTAACCAGCCTTCTTCTCATCCTATAACTGCCCCTTCACCTATGTCTGGCCTGCCTGAATTTTCACAGTTGGGATGGGGTCATTGGTTTACCCTCAGAGATCTGCAAGTTGCAACAAACCGATTTTCCAAGGACAACATTATTGGTGATGGTGGATACGGAGTTGTCTATCAGGGTCATTTGATTAATGGAACTCCTGTGGCTGTTAAGAAGCTCCTTAATAATCCGTAAGTGTGGTACAAGTTTGTTTTATAATCCTATAACATTTTAACTAGACTATTTTGAGGATTGGAAGTTTATTCACGGTCTCTTTAATGTTTCTTGTACAGAGGACAAGCTGATAAAGATTTTAGAGTTGAAGTGGAGGCTATTGGTCATGTGCGTCATAAAAACCTTGTTCGACTTCTGGGGTATTGCATGGAAGGAACCCAGAGGTATCATATCCTTTCTTGTTTTCTCTGTATTTGGTAAGAAAAATAGTTCTTTATCAAAGTGTCTTTATAGAAAGTTTGCAGTGAACATACTGAATGTCACAGAACTGCCTCTAGTTTGATGTTTTACTAGAAACATAATGCAGTATTATTACTTCTGGATTATTGAAATTTATTTCATGAATTAATTTTACATAAATGACATTTATCTTATGAATTAGTTTATTATATTTACAATTTTAGTCAAAAATTCTTTATTATATTGTTTTGTGTTCTTATCTTGTTGCCATATGTAAAACTACAGAATATGGAATGACTTCCCAGTTTTGTCTAGTCTCATGTGCATCAAACTGCTTATAAATATCTTGAAATTGATGATCCAGAATGTGCTTGCTTTTATCATTTCATTTCTTCTACCTTTTGCATTTGCTCATTGCTCCATAAATTTCAGGATGTTAGTATATGAGTATGTCAACAATGGCAATTTAGAGCAATGGCTCCATGGAGGTATGCGCCAACATGGGTATCTTACTTGGGAGGCTCGCATGAAAATTCTCCTTGGCACTGCTAAGGCGTAAGTGCAATTTTCACCTTATTTTTAGTTGTTTGCATTTATGTTGCATTCTGTATCATTCTCACTCCCAATTGCTTGTTGCAGGTTGGCTTACTTGCATGAGGCCATCGAGCCAAAAGTGGTGCATCGAGATATAAAATCAAGCAACATATTGATTGATGACTACTTCAATGCTAAGTTATCTGATTTTGGTCTGGCCAAATTGCTGGGTGCTGGAAAAAGTCATATTACTACTAGAGTTATGGGTACCTTTGGGTGAGTACTTCCAATCAGCTACATGTAAATTAATGGTATGCAGGTTCAATCTTATTTTCTCTTGGCCAGTTTCATTGTATTATTAAAGCTCCTCTGCCATTGATAGAAAATAATCTTTCATTTCACTTTTCCTCTATATTAATTCTTTGACTTTCATATGCTAAGATTTTGGTACTGATCAATGATTCTTCAGTTATGTTGCTCCGGAATATGCAAATTCTGGCCTTTTGAATGAGAAAAGCGATGTTTATAGCTTTGGAGTCGTGCTTTTGGAAGCAATTACAGGGAGAGATCCAGTGGACCATGGTCGTCCTGAGAATGAGGTATGCAATAAATGTTCCCTTCCAGAACAGTAGTCAAATCCACATCAAAGCAGCAAGCCCCTTGCTTTGGACCAGTAATTGGCATATTTTAATCTCTAGAACTTGAAATTATCTTAGCTTTTCTTGAGTGATGTCATCAATGCATATGTAGAGGCAGGCAAGAATCTGGGGGTGTAAATTAGAAGCTCCGTGCATTCCATCATGCAGTCTTCTTTGCTACTCCTTGTTTATGTGGATTTGGTTGTTGTAGAAAACATAAACTGGATCCAACCCTCAACAATTCTCTTGAAATGATTCTTCTTTTAGGTAAACTTGGTGGAATGGTTGAAAACGATGGTTGCAAGAAGGCGCTCAGAAGAGGTGGTAGACCCGATGATAGAGACTCGACCATCAACAAGTGCCCTTAAACGGGGTCTTCTAACTGCTTTAAGATGTGTTGATCCAGATGCTGAAAAAAGACCAAAGATGAGTCAAGTAGTTCGCATGCTTGAATCAGAGGAGTATCCTATGCCTAGACAGGTTTGATTCTGAGATCTTATTTAGAATTCAAACTGCGGTGACCACTTGGCTTCCGCCTAAAATTGTTACATGGACTGCTGAGAAAAGTTTTAAACACTGATGCATCTTTCTTTCTTTTTTTGGCTCTGTGAAATATATAGATTGTCTTGCATCCATATTGAGTGGATGTAGCCGTAATATTAACCTGTAAGTGTCTTCTGGATGGACAATTCAGGATCGGAGGCACCAAAGAAGCCATGCAGGGGAGGGTGAGTCGCAGATGGAGAATTCTGATACTGATAGGAATGAAAATCCAGATACGAAACAATAAAGCATAGAACATAGGGACCATTTATAGAAGCTGATTGCATGCCTGAGGGCAATGGTCGCATTCTTTCGCTCTTGGAAATTGTTGAGCCCGCCTAAAAGTTGAGAATGAGGACGGGGAGCTGAAGCAAGCAATTGAGGCCGGTTACTTGACAACTTTCTGTTAATTTTTCATTCATTATAGATGTTGTAGAGAATTAGTTGGCGCCTGCAAGTTTCTTTGTGATTAAGAAAAGGAATTTAGGATTTTTGAATGTGATTTCCATCTATCTACCTTTTTATGTATTGAAAACCAAAGCACTAACAATGCTGCGTCGTATACCTTTGTATGTGTATGCGGGGATGACAAGGGATGGGGTTTCGTATTTTATTTATTATTTAAGGTGAAAAAAATTTAGATGTTTATAGCTTCCTCAGTATTTTTCATGGGTATTTATTTTTTAAATATCTTTTATTATTCAACAGAAAATAATATATATAGAAGTTACATTTTATTTGGAATTGATAATATTAATGTAATATTTATTATATTTCAAGTAAAATATTTATCCAAGAAATGCATTTATTCAAGTCGATTGGATTGATATTTATTGAGTAATTATTAAACGGAAAAATTATTTGCTGAAGGTAGAAAAGAAATTAGCACGTGTCAGTAATTTATAAATTAAGTCACAAGGTCCTGAAAAATCAATGTCTATGAATTACCTGGAAAATTAGTCTACAAAAATGAACGACTCTATAAACATAAAATTAAACGAGATCGTTTTCGATACCACCCCCTTGAATCTCCTTGTTTTCCCTCGTCATCCCCTCCCTATCAAGCATGTTGTACGTATCAACGCTCCCCCACCCCCGTCGAGAGTAAAAAAGAAAGGAATCGAAGTTCAATGTCATCGGTTGCTTCAGAATGCCAATGAATCGCAAGTTGATGACTCTGTGATCTTGAGAGGACAGCTTGAGACTCCTTCAAGTGTCTGTTGAATATTAGACTGGGAAAAATTTCTTTAACAAGGGCACATGGAGCACTGGGTGAATCTTTTAGTAAGGAGTATATATGGAGTAGTAAACAACTTCAAAAGGTTTCATCTCTGTGGGGGAGTGAAAGTTAAGTGTTATCCCACCACTGACTCGGCCGGTGAAAGTTAAGTGCTATTCACCGCTTCAGATTTACACTGTGGAATAGCATAGGTCAACTCATTGTAGAGAGAAAAATTCTTTTAAGGAGGTACCGAGGAAGAGTGAGTCTCTATCGCTTACTATATACGGCACTGCAAAATTTAAAGAACTTAAGAGGGAGAAAAATTCTTCAGAATTAGTACATTAAAAAAAATAAAGAGACAGAGTTGAAATTGCAAGTTTTTGTTACACTGCAAAATTAAAACTTACAATCCTTCAATTCAGTGCTTGAAAATATTGCAATATAAATCCTGCTGATTTTGTTGGTTTTATTAGTTGGTATTTTGAGTTTATATTGGTTTAGGTTTTATAGAGTCAATTTCTGAACTTCATTTTTGTTTTTGACATTTTCATTTTTATATCCATTTTGCTTTCATATTCATGTTTGCATTCATTTCTGGTATCGTTTTCTTGATTAGCTCGTGTCTTCAAAATCTTTAATGTGTCTATAAAATCTTTAATTGAGTGTTATAAATTGAATTTTTAGTTGTTTTGATTAGTTCTATAAAACACTAACTAGGAGAGTATTAAGTGTAAACCCATGAAACAATAGCATATGATGATTTTTTATTTATCACTAATATAAATCTTAGATTTAACGATTTCATCCAAAGACAGGTTATCACTTAACAAGGACATTTAACGATTTCATCCAAAGACAGGTTATTAACAAGGAGAGAAACACTTTCTTTTTATTATTGGCAATGTAACAATAATGTAAGTGACATGGTCAATTAATTAATATATTTTTTCAAGTGTAAGAATATCAAATTAATAAATAACTCACTAGGATCGAGGTTGATCCATAAAGAGGTTAAGGTTACAAAACCATAATTAATAAGAGAAACGAAGTTAAAAAGATCTAAAATCTGTTATATTAATGTAAAAATTTAATAAAGATAAAATAATTATCAAAATTAGAGGGTCCATTAATAATATTTCAATTAAGTATGGTCTGAACTCTTTCTATTACTAAAATGAAAACCATACAGAAAGAAGATTCTAGTAGGATGAATTATCATTAATGACTAATTTTAAGTTATTAACATGATTATATTAATAATCTTTAATTATATCATTTAAGGAACGCTAATACTTCTAAATGTTGTCATTAATTACTCATTTTAAATTATTAACATAATCATATTAATAATATTTAATTATATTATTTGAGTAACACCAATGCTTGTAAATGTTGTCAAGTGTTCATGGTGTTAGTGTTAACTTATATCAACAAAAAATCAAGATCATTTCATAGTATAGGTGTTAGTTCTCCATGTTGTAGGCTATGAAAGAATCAAGTATTACTCGGAATCAAGACTCGCCACTTAACAAGAAGGTATTAAGATTAATTAAGATAATAATTTTAACACATGTTAATATCAAACTTTTTTAAATTTAAATATTAAAGTACCTGTTGAGTTTGTACTATATTTATTCTTACACCATTAATGTAACCTTTTCACCTTGGCAAAAATAAATTTAACTAATCATAATTAAAAAATAGATAAGAAAATAGCTATGATATAAAATATATAAGCATAATAAAGAAAATGATAAGTATAAATAAAAGATTAATAATATAACATGATATAAAACTTGAATAATACAAAAATGCAAAGAAAAAAAGAAAAAGCATGGATCTTTATTGGAAAACCAAGATATCTAAATAAATAACAAATATATCTTCTTTACTATTATTACTGCTACTACTACTGCTACTACTACTACTACAGTTATTATGATTATTGTTATTATTGTTACTATTGTTGTTGTTATTGTTGTTGTTGTTGTATTATTGTTATTTATAATTTATACAATTAACCTCTCTATGATTCGACCTCGGTCTTACCGGGTTATTTATTATTTTGACACTCCTGCACTTGGAAGAAGTCATCACACTTTTGGTCGTGTCAAGTTTTTGGTGCCGTTGCTGGGGAGGTAAGTTCTTGTACAAAATATAGTTTTTATTTTATTTTCTCCTTTTATTTTTCTTGTATATAACTTTGTTTCTTTTCTCTTGTTTCTTCTTCTTTTGTTTTCTTCTTCTTTTTTATTCTATTTCTACATGTGCATGAGAATGTGTTCACGTACATTAAGTGGTAGACTTTGTAGGGTATCCTCATCATTTTCAGAAAATATGGCCGAAGAATATAATCAATCACTTCATAATG
>NW_011500673.1:23399-24379 GCF_000495115.2 Populus euphratica | reverse complement strand
AATGGAGTACTTAGACTTGTTAGCTGAAAATGCTCAAAATTGGGACACCACGGGTACTTATGAGGCACCGAGTAAAACTCAACCTCATTCATCTAGTAGACATATGTACAACCTTAGGGAAGATCATGACCTCCAAGCCAAGTTTGTATCTTTAGCTAGAAAAGTCAAAGCACTAGAATTGAAAAAGAATGGTCAATTAAAATATGTTGAAAACATTGTATGTCAAATATGTAAAACAAATGAATACTCAATCAATGACTGTCCAACCTTGCCTTGTTTTAAGAAATGTCTCTATGAATAAGTCCATACTTTAAACAGTTTTCAAATGCCCAACCATAACCTATACTCGCAAACATACAACCCTAGTTGGAGAAATCATCCAAATTTTAGTTGGAAGAGTAATAACAATAATGTACAAATTCACAACTATTTTTTCAAGCACATCATAATTTCTAAAATTCTCATGGATATGCACCTCCTTATACTCCACCTTCAAGAAGAAATCTTGAGGAAACATTGCATGTATTCATTGAAAAGCCATAGACAATCAATACTTAACTTGCTCAAAACATGACAGATTTTAAAGATACTCTTACAAAACTAAAATCTGCTCTCAGTTTCTAAGAGAAAGATAAGTTTCCATCTCAACCACAATAAAATCCCAAATGAATTACACCACCACTAAAAAGAATTACTTGCAGTAGTATTTACATGTGAAAAATTCAAGTCTTATCTTATTAGCTCACCGGTTGTTGTTTTTAGTGATCATGCAGCATTGAAATATCTTCTTTCTAAGAAAGATTTTAAGGCTAGATTGGTGTGGTGGATTTTGTTATTTCAAGAATTTAATATCATAATCAAAAACAAGAAAGAAACCGATAATTTTGTCACAGATCATTTGTCAAAATAGACAACAATTTCAAAAACTGACATCACACCAATCGATGACTACTTTCCTGATGAATCTTTACTTTCTGTCT
>NW_011500673.1:21537-21746 GCF_000495115.2 Populus euphratica | reverse complement strand
TTAGTCTTGGGAATCTGACTAAAAAAGACCATGTTTACCAGTTTTTAAGAAAATTGGATGGGAGGCCTATCCCTACCCCATAGAGAGCGTTTAAGTTGTTTTTTGACATAAAATCAAGGGAAGATGTGAGCCATAATTACAACTACCCGTACATACACATGTTTTTTTTAAAAGTAAATAAATAAATAAATAAAAAGAGAGAGAGAGAG
>NW_011500673.1:20996-21172 GCF_000495115.2 Populus euphratica | reverse complement strand
TTATTGTGTTTTGTTGTTTCTTATATTTGTTTAAGTGTGTTTCAGGTTTGTGAGTGTTCATTATTTCAGGTGATGTCTTTTATACTCTATCTTTCTATGTTAGGACATTGAGGATAATGTTTCGTTTTGGTTGAAGGGAGAGGCAATAATTAACAAAAAAAATTAACTGTGTTTTC
>NW_011500673.1:20304-20445 GCF_000495115.2 Populus euphratica | reverse complement strand
TCCACATATCAGTATTGGCAACCTGAGTTACTAAGCTCATAAGGATGTCTTAACACCTAATATCCTAAGACAAACTGGTTTGGGAGTCATTAGCCCAAAGCTCATTACATGGGTTAAAGATGCATTGTGTTTTAAGTTACA
>NW_011500673.1:0-20088 GCF_000495115.2 Populus euphratica | reverse complement strand
TAATAATAATAATAATAATAATAATAATAATAAAGAAATAGAAGAAGAAGAAGAAGATGAGAACTTTGAGATGGAATATTAATGTAACGATTAAACAATGATAATAACAAATGTCAAGGTTAGAGGTTCCACTAATGGTATATCAAACAAGTATAGTATAAACTCTTATTATTGAATTGGAAACCACACACAAAGGAGGTTCCAATCAGATTATATATTGTTAACATGATTACATTAGTCATCTTATTCGATTAATGCTAGTACTTGTAAATCTCGTCAAGCATTCATGATTATAACTTATGTTAACAACAAATCAAGTTCCTTTCATAGCACAGGTGTCGGTTATACCATTTAGTTTGTGCTATAAAAGTATCAAGTATTTGATGTACTAAGTGTTATACAACATAAATCTAGATTAGTCATTTAACAAGCAAAGTATTAAAGAGTGAACAAGATAACAAATACAAAACATATTAATATCAAACATTAAAGTCCATATTAAGTTTACACTGTACTTATTCTTACACCATTAGTGTAACATTTTCACCTTGACATAATAAACTTAGCTAAACATAATGAAAGAAAGAAAAATAAATAAACAAAATAAGAACATAAATAAGATAAGAGTTAACTAAGTAAAGGAAAGGAAATGAAAGGCATAAACTTGATATTAATGAAAGCAAAGCATAAACATTACAAAAAAATACAAAGAGAGAAAGCAAGAGCATGATCTTGATCTGGAAACCAAGATGCCTGACACGACTAAAAGATTGATGTATTCTTCCAAGTGCAGGAGTGTCGAAGTAATAAATAACTCAGCAAGACTGGGGTCGAACCACATAGTAGTTAATTGTATAAATAATAACAATAGTAATAATACTAATAATAATACTACTACTACTAGTAATAATAATAATAATACTAATAGTAGAGCTCTCAGTTAGTGAGAAGTAAGAGAGAGAAGCTCTCGATTGTAGGCAGAGTCACGGTGCTACTGTTAGCATTTTTCCCTCTCTTCCTATACAATGTTTTCTTCTCTTACTCCCTGCATTATCATTTACTCTTCTTCTGGTCTCTTTTTGTCATTTTTTCATGGCAAAATCTAAGAAAAAGTCATCAGTGTTGCGGTTTGCCCAGCAAGACTACGATTACTGTTCATCGCAACCCTCTTTATCAAATCCCCAGCGGGCCTTCAGCAAGAATGTCTCTCTTGATATGCAGTGCCCCTTCAGTCCCTCTCGTACCTCCCCTCCTCCCACTAATCCTCCACGAGCAATAGTAGCTCTTGCTGATGTTGTTAATTTTCAACGCCTTTCTAGGGTTCAAACAAAAAATCAAAATAAGGGTATACACCACACGGCCTCTACTGCTCCTCCATCGTCCTCCCCTCGCCGAGGTGGGCCTAATACCTCTTCTCCAGTCTCAACTCACACTCGTCGTGGTCCCCTTGGTGAGCAAGGGTCTCCTAAACCATGGCCTGGCGTTGGAAACCCCAACTTTGAGGGGATGACTGGTGCCCTGCTCCACCACCTCCTCATATGCCTGGTCCAGTTCCATCAGACCCCCCAGGTGCACCCGTAGTCCCTCAATCCCCTCCTCTTGTGCATTTCTCTAGTTACACGGCTACATCATCTTGCGCATTTCTGGATACGGACGTGGGTATATACAAAAACCAGTGGAGGTTCAGTCTTATTGGGTGCGTTGCAGGCAAGTTTCCAAGTTACACTTCACTCTCTACTTTTATCAATTCTTCCTGGAAATGCAATGTTAATTTCTCCATGCACGATTTTGGTTGGTTAATCTTTAAATTTGATTCTGAAATGGACATGTTAGAAGTGTTAAATGGAGGGCCTTACTATGTGCATTGCTGACTTTTGATTCTAAAAATTATGCCTGAATTCTTTGATTTTGATACCTCTGATATGGTTCGGATCCCAGTATGGATTAGATTTCCTAATCTACCTCTTCAGTGCTGGTCCCCTTTTTGCCTCTCTAAACTAGAAAGCGTGATAGGGAAACCGCTTCATTTGGATACTCCAACGTCTTCCATGACTCAGTTATCCTATGCTAGAGTGCTAGTTAAGACTGATTTGTTAGTTGATTTGCCTACAATGATTAACATCTCTTTGCCCAATGGTGCAACCATGACCCAGAAAGTGATCTATGAATCGTTACTACGCTTTTACAAATAGTGCAGAACCTTGGGGCACAACACCTCTTCCTGTGCCAACAATTCCAGCCACAAACGCAAAAAGCGTGCTCAGCCAACTCCTACTCCTTCTAAGTGCTCTAATCCTTCAGTAGACACTGAAGCTGTTGAGAAACAACCTCTTCGAGGGGAACCTCAAGGTGAGCCGGAGGTTGATCCAATGTCTGTCGAGGCCACTGTGGCTGGGGAAGAGCGCACAGGTTTTTCTGATCGCAAACGGGCCAAATTAGCTACACCTTCTGGTCTTATCGATGATCATCCTCCTAGTGCTCCTTCGGTTCTGCTTGAAGATGATACCACTACTGACCTGCCACCCAGGAGGCAATATTTGACAAGGAGTAAAGCTGCAGCCACTTCTGGCCGCTCAGGAAAGGCCTCCTGGAAGTGTCGTCCTTCCAACAACTCCTCTTCAGTTGAGACTATAGGAAACTCAGCCTCTGCTTCCTTATCCTCCTTATGATGTTTCCCTAGTTTTGACTAAGGAACTTGTTCCTTGTCCCTGTTTGGGTCTCTGCTTGCTTTACTTTGCTGGCTTTGTCTTTATGTTGCTGCCTTTGTTAGCTTGTCTCTTGTGTGTTGCAGTTTTCCTGCCTGTAACTATTCTATTTCCTCTAGATAGCTAGACCATTGGCCTTTCGATCTGCTGTTGGGTTTTTCCTAGCTGCTCTTATGCTTTCTTGTAGTGTGGTTGCTTGGGTTTCTCCTTGCTAGTTTGCAGTTTTTTTCTACCAGATATTTTGCTTGATGCTTTGCTTGTTATGGCCTGTTGGTCAGTAGTTGTTAGCTACTGGCTGGCTATCAGCTGTAGTCTTGGCTTGTAGGTTTTGAGGTGTGAAGGCACTTTAATTTGCTTGTGATGCATTTCTAGGGAGGCTTGGTGCCTATTTGCTGGTTGAAACGGATCAAGTTGGCTTGCTACCCATCTGCTGGGTTGGATGGTTCTCCTCATCTCTGTTGTGGCTAGCTTTTTTGGTTCCAAATAGATGCCTTTTGCTAGGTTGGTCTGATGTATGCATTGTTGGTACTGTTTCAGGGAGCCTGTTCCCTTTGCTGATGTAGTCTTGCTGTTAGGTTGTTTAGGGAGCCTGTTCCCTTTGTTGATGTATGTTATGTAATTCTGGTTTTCATTGCTTTGCTGTTAGGTTGGTTTTTTGTTTGTTCAAGGGAGCTTGTTCCCTTTTCTTATGTATGTATTGTACTGCTGGTTCCCAGCTTGTTTCGCAAGCTTGTCTTGCTATTTTTTATCTATATAATTCTTACATTTGATCAAAAAAATAATAATACTAATAGTAGTAGTAGTAGTAGTATTAGTAGTGGTAGTAAAGAAGAAGAAGAAGAAAAGGAAGAAGAAGAAGTTGATGAAAACTTTGAGATGAAAGATTAAAATAAGGATTAAACAATGATAACAACAAATGTCAAGGTTAGAGGATCCACTAATAGCATGTCAAACAAGTATAATATAAATTCTTATTATTCAATTGGAAACTACACACAAAGAAAGTTCCAATCAGATTATAAATTGTTAACATGATTACATTAGTTATCTTATTTAATTAATGCTAATACTTGTAAATCTCGTCAGACATTCATTATTATAACTTATGTTAACAACAAATCAAGTTCCTTTCATAGCACAGGTGTCGGTTATACCATACAGTTTGTGCTATGAAAGTGCCAAGCATTTTATATACCAAATGTTATACAACATAAATCTACATTAGTCATTTAACAAGTAAAGTATTAAAGAGTGAACAAGATAACAAATACAAAATATGTTAGTATCAAACATTGAAGTCCATATTAAGTTTACAATATACTTATTCTTACACCATTCGTGTAACCTTTTCTCCTTAGCATAATAAACTTAGCTAAACACAATGAAAGAAAGAAAAATAAATAAACAAAATAAGAACATAAATAAGATAAAAGTTAACTAAGTAAAGGAAAGGAAATGAAAGGCATGAACAAGATATTAAATAAGCAATACAAAAAATACAAAGAGAGAAAGCAAGAGCATGATCTTGATCTAGAAACCAAGATGCTTAAATGTATGGCAAATGCCCCCTTTTATAGGCCAAAATTGAAAAATATTGATTTGATGACTAATTGATGAAAATTGGAAACAATTGATTTGATGACTAATTGATGAGTGGGTGGCCAACTCTTGACTTGGTGACAATTCTTATCTTCTATTTTCTACCCAAAACGTCATTGATAACGTCAAAATTAGAACCATTTGAAAACATGAAAGTTGTAGGAAATTGTCTCAGCTTTCGAGGATAAAACATTGAGATCATTTGGACATTTAAAACTCTAGATATGGGCCAAACACTGAATAGTGCTCAGGATGGAGAATAGATTGAGACTTCTTTGTTGTTGCTATAATTTGGACTTGAAAATGACCTTTTTAAATCTTGGGCTCCTATGAAAGTTGCAGGCCTATGTCTCACCTTTCCATCCATATAAAGTAAACCTAAATCCAAGATTTACAACTCCAGATATGATCCAATTACTGAACAGTGTTCTGGTTTGGACTACACCAACATCTCTTTTCTAAGTTTGGCCATCTCTTTGTCCTTTCAATTTCAGTTCTTAAATTCATCAATCAATCCTTTCATTTATGTGATAGGCCTACATTTAAAATGAATATTTACCATAAATTAAAGGTATCTTATATTATTAGATATGTTATTATAAAAAATTCTTTAGTTAAAGAGTTATTTATACTTCAAGTGTAAAATAATGATATAAAACCTTGATAAAAATAAACTTTTAAGTACTAATCACACCCCCCAACCAACTTATTACTAGTCCCTAGTAATCAAAACGTTAAAATAGAAAGACAATTTATAAATTCCACAAAGTAAGGCATTCATCATTCAACTTCCATTAATCTATCCAAATAAACAAACTATCATTAAACAAACCTTTTTTTTATGCTCAATATATCAACACATAGTTATGGGGCTTTTTTTGAAATAAAACAAAATTGTTGTTCTAATGTTTAAGGTTAACTTCCTTGGGTTGGGATTATTATTTTTTTTTTGTTTCCTTTTTTTTTAAATATATATACATATAACTTAAAACGCTATGCATCTTTAACCCATGCAAAAAGCTTTCAGCTAATGATTCCTAGACTAGTTGGTCTTGAGGCATTAGGTGTTGAGACACCCCTACAAGCTTAGTAACTAGGGTTGCCGATACTGATACGTAAATAGTGTAATGTTTATTTTTCTTAAGTTTTTCTCCTCAACCCATGTAACAAGTGTTGGGCCAATAGCTCCCAAGTTAGTTGACTTTAGGGTATTAGGTGTTAAAACACCCTTTCGAGCTTAATTGCTTAGGTTAGGGAGGCTGCGAAACCAAACTTATCTACATTTTTATTATTATCATTTTTTTACTCTTTTTTTTTGTTTTTTTAATTTATTTTCAAATTATATACTATCCCTTTCCCTTAGTTGTTACCTTTAACATAAGAACATATATAATGTAATAATCCAATGTGCAACACACAATCATATGTTAAAGTTTGTGTGTGAAAATTAAGGTTTAAGAATACATGTTAAATGAGTATATGAGCAAAATAAAGTTATAATAATGCGAGAGTTTGTAAACCTGAATATTTTAAGAAATATTACAATAGACCTTGTTAAGAATGGTTACTAAGATGCGTCTCAAGAGTCACTTTAATAAAAGAGCTCCTTTACTCTGTCATCCTAGTAACAACAATTTTACACATGCTTTATAAAATGGAAAACATAGTTAGTTATTTTTTTTTATCATACCCTCTCTCCCTAACCAAAACGAGACATTGTCCTCAATGTCCTAAAGTAGAAAGATAGAGTATAGAAGACATCACCTGAAATAACAAACCTGAAACATACTTAAACAAATATAAGAAATAAAAAAACACAAATATTATGCTATTAATAAAACCAAAAAACACAAGTTTTTACAAATTAAGACTTAAATCATAATTGTGATTGTGACCATATTTTCCCTTGGTTTTACGTCCAAGAACGGTTTAAACACCATTTATAGGTCGGGGATAGGCTTCCCATCTAGTTTTCTTAAAAACTAGCAAACTGAGTTTTTTAGTTAGATTCCTAAGACTATGTCGAGCATGTTCTTTATAGAATAGTGGTCTTAAATCATGAATTGCATGATGCACATCTCCACTAGGATGCGTCTCAAGAGTTAATAGAAGATTATCTAAAGACTCCTTAGGCCATTTTTAATGAATGGTATTTAATGTGCATCATGAGAATGATAATCCATCTTGTAAAGTTAAATCTAATATGCAAGAGGATTCAGATGGTCCAATGATAAGAGCGAGAGCGAAACAACTACAAAGGGCCTTGATGAGTCAAATTGGAATGATTGAAGCTGCGTCGAAGTTAAAAATTAGCAATCAGTTTTAAATTGGTTCTGGGGTGCTTATTTGCCTACAATTGGAACTTAAAGATGGGAAGAGCCCTTAATGGTTCTTTTGATGCTGGGCTACTTGAATTTGGGTTGATAATGCAAATAAGTTAAAGAATTAATATTGTTTACGGCAGAACAGTAAATGAATTTGAACCCGAATTTGAAGTCATCCATTAGATATGAAAACAAAACTAATCTAGGTGGATTTCAAGTTCAGAACGTGATCTTTCCAGATTGTCCAACCATGATTGCATTAGACTTTTGTGCAAGAAGTTATAGCCATTTTAAATTTGGTCTGTTTATGTTTCAATTAAAGTTAGAAAATGTGTGCTAGTTTAATTTGTCTAGTTACTTTGTCAAAGTCTAATTTTTGGGCTTGATTTCTGTCATGTTGAATTTTCCTATGTATGGAGGGATGTTCCAATTATAAATATGGCATCAGAATATATAATAAAGAAC
Organism: Populus euphratica; assembly: GCF_000495115.2. NCBI lineage: Eukaryota > Viridiplantae > Streptophyta > Magnoliopsida > Malpighiales > Salicaceae > Populus > Populus euphratica. The sequence continues at coordinate 12,995 of NW_011500673.1, read as the reverse complement.
TTTTGGCCAAGATTTGAACTTAATTCAGAGAATTAAGAGTTGTTCTTCACAAATCAATTGTTCTTCCAAATTGATTTGTGAAGAACCTTACCTGACTTATCACTCTTCAATTACAGAAAGTGTGGTGTTAAAATCCTAGATTGATCTTTGTGGCGTCCAGATCGACTTATCAAAGTATCACTTTAGTCTATCCTCCATTTTATTTACCTTAAAATCACTATAATCCAGCCTAAACACCAAAAGAAAGACAACACAACCAGACCCATTCTTCATCCATTTTCGTCAGATTCATTGTTGCTAATTTTCGAATCATTCACGGCACATCATCTAGTATTAGAGCATCAATTACGATCTAAGACAGGATAATAATCCTCCTAGTGATCTCAAACTTAAGATTCCACCATTTCAAGGAAGTAGTTCACCCGAGGAATACTTGGAATGGATTCAGAAGGTTGAAAAGGTGTTTGAATGGTATGAATATTCTAAAGAAAGGAAGTGCAAGGTGGCAGGACTTGAGTTTACAGATTATGCTCTTTTGTGGTGGGAAAACTTAAAGATTCAGAGGAGAAGGGATGGAGAAGAGGAGATTAGAACGTGGGCAACTATGAAAAGAGTGATGAAGAAGAGATTTGTTCCTGATTACTATAAACACGAGTTATACATCAAACTTCAGACTTTGCGACAAGGATCTTTAAGCGTGGAAGAGTATGTGAAAGAGTTTGAGTTGTTGCTGATTCAATGTGAATTGATGGAACCCTAAGAGCAAACAATAGCTAGATTTCTTGGAGGGTTGAGGAAGGATATATCTTCCTTGAAGATGTTATAAAGCTTGCAACTCGAGTAGAGAAACAACAGAAACGAGGAGGTATCCAAACTGGTGTAACTACGTCAAGCATGACAAGGGTTGTATCTACGCCTACACGAACATGGAGCATGCCTAAATGAGATGAGAAGGTGGATTTAGCAAGGGGAATACCAGTTCTGATTCTTTAAAGGGAAAGGAGAAGGTGATAGAACCTCTATATCCTAGGAGGTTTCGGGACATCAAGTGCTTAAAGTGCTTAGGACATGGGCACATGGCTTCAGAATGTCTAAATAAAAGGATGATGAGTTTACATGGGGATCATGGAGAGCTAATCAGTGGAGATGAGGTTGAAACTGAAGATGAAAATGAGGTACAAGTGGAACAGGAAGAGGATTTCGAACCAATGAAGGGAGATTTGTTGGTTGTGCAATGAGTTCTGAATGCACAAATTAACGTTAGTGATCAGTAACGCGAGAACATCTTTCATACTCAATGTCAGATTCGAGATAAGGTGTGTGGGATGATCATTGATAATGGAAGTTGCACTAATGTTGTGTCAACTACCTTGGTAGAGAAATTGGGTTTAACTACCATTCCATATCCCAGACCGTATAGTTTGCGATGACTGAATAAGAATGGGGAGATTCGGGTGACAAAGCAAGTTCTTGTGCCTTTTTCTATTAAAACCTATTATGACGAGGTTTTGTGTGACGTTGCGCCGATGTCAGCTAGCCATTTGTTACTGGGTCGTCCATGGCAGTTTGATAAGGATGTGACCTATAATGGACGAAAGAACACTTATTCTTTCATGTTGAATGGAAAAAAGGTGAACTTGTTACCATTGAGTTATCAATAGGTTAGAGAGGATCAGTTACGAACCCAACAAAAGGAGGTACAATCACATAAGGGGCTGTTGTTAGCCAAAAAAGGAGATATCAAACAAGTATTAGCTTCAACGGGGGCTATTTTCATGATTTGGGCAAAGTAATTACTACAAGTAGAAGGATTGGACTTACCAAGACAGATTAAGGAATTGCTTGAAGATTTTAAAGATGTGTTTCCAGATGAATTACCTAAAAGGTTATCGCCTATTTGTGGAATTGAGCATCAAATTGATTTGGTGCCGGGAGCTTCACTTCCTAATAGACCAGTATACAGATGTAATCTAGAGGAAGCAAAAGAGATTCAAAGGCAGGTTGGTGAGCTCGTAGAGAAGGGTTATGTGCAAGAATCACTTAGTACATGTTCCGTACCTACTTTGCTTGTACCGAAGAAAAATGGTACCATGAGGATGTGTATGGACAGTCGTGCTATCAACAAAATAACAGTTAAGTATCGATTTCCTATACCCAGACTTGATGATTTGCTTGATGAGTTGCATGGTGCTGCATTATTTTCTTAAGTCGATTTGATGAGTGGTTATCACCAAATTAGAATGAAAGAGGGAGATGAATGGAAAATAGCATTTTAAACTAAATAGGGGTTATATGAATGGATGGTAATGTCGTTTGGGTTATCTAATGTGCCTAGTACATTTATAAGGCTTATGAATCATGTTTTCAGGAAATATATTGGGTTGTTTGTTGTAGTATATTTTGACGATATCCTAGTGTATAGCAAGACCTTTGATGATCATGTGAAGCATCTTAAGTTGTCTTTGAAACTTTGCGAGATTCTAAGTTGTATGGGAAACTCACAAAGTGTTACTTCTGTAAAGAAAATGTCGTGTTTCTTGGATATATTATCTTTAGCAGGGGAGTTAAGGTTGATGAGGAGAAAATTGACGCAATTTGGGATTGGCCAAAACCTGCCAGTATTGCTTAAGTGAGGAGTTTTCATGGTTTAGCTTCTTTCTACAGGTGATTTGTGAAAGACTTCATGATTAGTACTTAAAAGTGCATTTTTATCAAGGTTTTATATCATCATTTTTCACTTGAAGTATCAATAACTCCTTAACTAAAGCATGTTTTATAATAATATATCTAATAATATAAGATACCTTTAATTTTAGGTAAATGTTCATTTTAAATACAGGCCTATCACATAAATGAAAGGATAGATTGATGAATTTAAGAACTGAAATTGAAAGGATAAAGAGATGGTCAAACTTAGAAAAGAGATGTCAGTGCAATCCAAACCGGAACAATGTTTGGTAATTGGGTCATATCTGGAGCTATAGATATCAGATTTAGGTCTACTTTATATGGATGGAAAAGTAAGACATAGGCCTACAACTTTCATATGGAGCCCAAGATCTAAAAAGGTCATTTTCAAGTCCAAATTGTAGCAACAACAAAGAAGCCCGAATCTATCCTTCAGCCCGAGCACTGTTCAATATTTTGGCCATATCTAGAGTTCTAGAAGTCGAAATGAGCTGAATGTTTTACATAAGAAAGCTGAGACAATTTCTCACAACTTTTATGTTTTCAAGTGGCTCCAACTTTGACGTTATCAATGACATTGTGGGCAGACAAGAGAAGATAAGGATTGTTACCAAGTCAAGAGTTGGTCACCCACTCATCAATCAGTCATCAAATCAATAGTTCCCAATTTTAGCCTATAAAAGGAGGCATTTGCCATGCATTTAGGCATCTTGGTTTCCAAATCAAGATCATGCTCTTGCTTTCTCTCTATGTATTTTTTGTAATATTTATGCTTTGCTTTCATTAATTTCAAGTTTATGCCTTTCATTCCCTTTCATTTACTTAGCTAACTTTTATCTTATTTATGTTCTTATTTTGTTTATTTATTTTTCTTTCTTTCATTATGTCTAGCTAAGTTTATTATGTCAAGGTGAAAAGGTTACACTAATGGTGTAAGAATAAGTATAGTGTAAACTCAATATGGACTTTAATGTTTGATACTAACATGTTTTGTATTTGTTATCTTGTTCACTCTTTAATAGTTTGCTTGTTAAATGACTAATCTTAATTTATGTTGTATAACACGTGATACAACAAATGCTTGGTACTTTCATAGCCTATACTGTATGGTATAACCGACACCTGAGCTATGAAAGAAACTTGATTTGTTGTTAACATAAGTTATAATCATGAATGCTTAACGAGATTAACAAGTATTAACATTAATTGAATAAGATGATTAATGTAATCATGTTAACAATCTATAATCTGATTGAAACCTCCTTTGTGTGTGGTTTTCAATTGACTAATAAGAGTTTATACTATACTTGTTTGACATACCATTAGTGGATCCTCTAACCTTGACTTTTATTGTTACGTTGTTAAATCTTTACGTTAATATTCCATCTCAAAGTTATTATCTTCTTCTTCTTCTTTTTCTTTTCCTTTATTACTACTACTACTACTACTACTACTACTACTACTACTACTACTACTACTAGTATTATTATTATTATTATTATTATTATTATTATTATTATTATTATTATTATTATTATTATTGCTACTAATATTGTTGTTATTGTTTATAATTGTTGTTTATAATTTGTACAATTAACCTCCTTGTGGTTCGACCCCGGTCTTGCCGGGTTATTTATTACTTCGACATTCCTGCACTTGAGAGAAGACATCAATCTTTTAGACGTGTCAAGTTTTTTGGCGCCGTTGCTGGGGAGGTAAGTTCTTATATAAATTATAATATTTATTTTATTTTCTCTTTTCACTTTTCTTGTATATAACTTTGTTTCTTTTCTCTTGTTTCTTCTTCTTTTGTTTTATTTTTTCTTTTATTCTATTCCTACACGTGCATGAGAGTATGGTCAAGTACATCAAGTGGTAGACTTTGTAGGGTATCCTCATCATTTTTAGAAAATATAGCCGAAGAAGATAATCAATCACTTCATAATGAGAATAATGAGAATAACCATGTTAGAACACTTATGCTCCACAACCTCGTTATAAATTTTAGTTGGAAGAGTGAGAACAATGCACAAACTTCACAACCACCATTTCAAGCACACCACAATTTCCAAAATTCTCATGGATATGCACCTCCTTATGCTCCACCTCCTAGAAGAAATCTTGAGGAAACATTGCATGCATTCATTGAAAAGCAAGAGACAATCAATACTCAACTTGCTCAAAACATGACAGATTTTAAAGATACTCTTGCAAAATTAACATATGCTCTCAGTTTCCAAGAGAAAGGTAAGTTTCCATCTCAACCACAACAAAATCCCAAGGGACAATACAATGCAAATGCAAGTAGTTCTGGAAGCTAGCACATGGATCAAGTCAAATCAGTCACTACTCTTCGCAGTGGTAAGGTTATTGAAAAACCCACTCTTGAACCTTACGAGAAAGATGATGAGTCAATCTCTGATGGTAAGGAAGGGATTGAATCTGAAAATTGCAAAGAAACGACTGATTCTCCACTAGCTCTTCCATTTCCTCAAGCCATGACCAAACAAAGGAAAGTTAATCACAACTCTGCGCAGTGGTAAGGTTATTGAAAAACCCTCTCTTGAACCTTATGAGAAAGATGATGAATCAATCTCTGAGGGTAAGGAAGGGGATGAATCTGAAAATTGCAAAGAAACGACTGATTCACCGCCAGCACTTCCATTTCCTCATGCCATGACCAAACAAAGGAAAGTTAATCACAACTCTGAAATCTTTGAAATTTTCAAACAGGTAAGGATCAATATACCATTGTTGGATGCTATTAAACAGGTTCCTTCCTATGCTAAATTTTTGAAAGATCTATGCACTGTGAAGAGGAAACTGAATGTGAAAAAGAAAGCCTTTCTAGCCGAACAAGTAAGTGCTATTCTTCAGAACAATAATGCTTTGAAATATAAAGACCCTGGTTGTCCTACAATTTCTTCCTTTATTGGAGAGCATAAAATTGAAAGAGCCTTACTTGATCTTAGAGCTAATGTGAATTTACTTCCATATTCAGTTTTTCAGAGTCTCAATCTAGGTGAGTTAAAACCAACTTCTATAACTCTTTTACTTGCTGATAGATATATAAAAGTGCCTAGAGGAATAGTTGAAGATTTGTTATTACAAGTCGATAAATTCATTTATCCTGTGGATTTTGTTGTCTTGGACACACAACCTGTTGAAACATGTAATTCTTTTCCTGTTATTTTAGGACGTCTATTTCTTGCAACTTCTAACGCATTGATTAATTATAGGAATGGACTGATGAAGCTATCATTTGGAAACATGACATTGGAGATGAATATTTTCAACATTTGTAAGCAACCTAGAGATGATAATGATTTACAAGAAGTACATCATATTGACAAATTAGTTTATGATCAACTTGAATCTACTTTAAGTAAAAATGAGTTGGATGAATCTGAAGATTTGCAAATGATTTATTCTGAGAAAGAAATCAAGGATGAAAAAAGCACCGAAAATATTGATATGAATCTTTTGTTAAAAGTGACAATAAATTCGACAATTGACATCACACCAATCAATGATTACTTTCCTAACAAATCCTTACTTTCTCTTAGTCCAATACCTTGGTATGATAAAAATATCAATTTTCTTGCTTTAGTAGATTTGCCAGCTGATTGGAGTACCCAAGACAAAGAAAAGTTTTTGAATGAAGTGAAGAACTTTTATTGTGATGACCCTAACTTATTTAAATATTGTCCTGATCAAATATTTCAAAGATTCATTCTCGACAATGAGGTAAGTAGTGTCATTAAAATTTTTCATTTTGAAGCATGTGGAAGTTATTTCTCGTAAAAAAAGACAACTATAAAAATCTTTTAATATGGCTCGTCAAAAAAGACAATTGTAAAAATCTTTCAAAATGGATTTTATTGGCCCACCATGTTCAAGGACACGCATGCATTCTGCAAAACTTGTGAAAATTGTCAAAAAGTTGATACTAGTCAAAAAGTTTTGTTTTATAATTCTCAACTCTATTCATTCCCTAGAGAGCTAAAATCAAGATGGAACAATTCTTATGGGGCCTGTGATATTGAGAATTCAATGAATGACAATGTTTGAAAGCTTACTTTGATAATTTTCCTAGTGAAAATGAATTAACTGGTTTGAATGATCTTGTAGATAAAGGTTGATTATTTTGTTTTTCTCACATTGTTTTTCTTTTAGTGATTTTTGCTAGTTTCTCTCACCCCGGTCAAATGGCAGATAACGGTACTCCATGACTTAAGTCGGTTCTTTTAGTTTCCCACAATAACTGATATTTGTGTATATATTTGTGCAATTCTTTGAATCTCTCTTCCAATTCTCATTTGAAAATGGACACTAATCTTGAAAAATTGAAAAAGTATTTTCCCGCTCTGCCTCAGAATGCAATTACAAAAATTTACCATGCTAGATATGCAAGATTGAGATTGTTAATGAATCATGGAATTCCTGAAGATATTCGCTGGTTGATTGAAGCAAAGGTCCGATTATCAGGTGAGTCCTTTAACTCCTTCATTTCACACATGCTTGGAACAGGTAAAAGCACTTTTGTAAAGAAACGTCGTGCAAAACGACTAAAAGTCTGTCATCGATGTGCTAGATGGACTTGTAATACACAATGTCATTCTTTAGGAATGATATCTATAAACCGTGAAGATAAAATTTGAAAAAGAGTGGTCAATTAAAATCTGTTGAAAACATTGTGTGTCAAATATGTGAAACAAATGAACACTTAACCAATAATTGTCCAACCTTGCCTTCTTTTAAGGAATGTCTCCATGAACAAGCCCATGCTTTAAACAGTTTCCAAAGGGCCAACCACAACCCATACTCACAAACATACAATTCTGGTTGGAGAAATCACCCAAAATTTAGTTGGAAGAGTGAGAACAATGCACAAACTTCAGAACCACCATTTCAAGCACACCACAATTTCAAAAATTCTCATGGATATGCACCTCCTTATGCTCCACCTCCTAGAAGAAATTTTGAGGAAACATTGCATGCATTCATTGAAAAGCAAGAGACAATCAATACTCAACTTGCTCAAAACATGACAGATTTTAAAGATACTCTTGAAAAATTAACATATGCTCTCAGTTTCCAAGAGAAAGGTAAGTTTCCATCTCAACCACAACAAAATCCCAAGGGACAATACAATGCAAATGCAAGTAGTTCCGGAAGCCAACACATGGATCAAGTCAAATCAGTCACTACTCTTCGCAGTGGTAAGGTTATTGAAAAACCCACTCTTGAACCTTATGAGAAAGATGATGAGTCAATCTCTGAGGGTAAGGAAGGGATTGAATCTGAAAATTGCAAAGAAAAGACTGATTCTCCGCGAGCTCTTCCATTTCCTCAAGCCATGACCAAACAAAGGAAAGTTAATCACAACTCTGAAATTTTTGAAACTTTCAAACAGGTAAGGATCAATATACCTTTGCTGGATGCTATTAAACAGGTTCCTTCCTATGCTAAATTTTTGAAAGATCAATGCACTGTGAAGAGGAAATTGAATGTGAAAAAGAAAGCCTTTTTAGTCGAACAAGTAAGTGCTATTCTTCAGAATAATAATGCTTTGAAATATAAAGACGCTGGTTGTCCTACAATTTCTTACTTTATTGGAGAGCATAAAATTGAAAGAGCCTTACTTGATCTTGGAGCTAGTGTGAATTTACTTCCATATTCAGTTTTTCAGAGTCTCAATCTAGGTGAGTTAAAACCAACTTCTATAACTCTTTTACTTACTGATAGATCTATAAAAGTGCCTAGAGGAATAGTTGAAGATGTGTTATTACAAGTCGCTAAATTCATTTATCCTGTGGATTTTGTTGTCTTGGACACACAACCTGTTGTAACATGTAATTCTTTTCCTGTTATTTTAGGACGTCTGTTTCTTGCAACTTCTAACGCATTGATTAATTGTAGGAATGGACTGATGAAGCTATCATTTGGAAACATGACATTGGAGATGAATATTTTCAACATTTGTAAGCAACCAGGAGATGATAATGATTTACAAGAAGTAGATCATATTGACAAATTAGTTTATGATCAACTTGAATCTACTTTAAGTAAAAATGAGTTGGATGAATCTGAAGATTTGCAAATGATTTATTCTAAGAAAGAAATCAAGGATGAAAAAAGCACCGAAAATATTGATGTGAATCTTTTGTTAAAAGTGACAATAAATTCGACAATTGACATCACACCAATCAATGATTACTTTCCTAACGAATCCTTACTTTCTCTTAGTCCAATGCCTTGGTATGATAAAAATATCAATTTTCTTGCTTTAGGAGATTTGCCAGCTGATTGGAGTACCCAAGATAAAGAAAAGTTTTTGATTGAAGTGAAGAAATTTTATTGTGATGACCCTAACTTATTCAAATATTGTCTTGATCAAATATTTCAAAGATTCATTCTTGACAATGAGGTAAGTAGTGTCATTAAAATTTGTCATTTTGAAGCATGTGGAAGTTATTTCTCGTAAAAAAAGACAGCTATAAAAATCTTTCAAAATGGATTTTATTGGCCCACCATGTTTAAGGACACGCATGCATTCTGCAAAACTTGAGAAAATTGTCAAAAAGTTGATACTGGTCAAAAAGTTTTGTTTTATAATTCTCAACTCTATTCATTCCCTAGAGAGCTAAGATCAAGATGGAACAATCCTTATGGGGCCTGTGATATTGAGAATTCAATGAATGACAATGTTTTTAAGGAAAATGACAACTTTGATAATTTTCCTAGTGAAAATGAATTAACTGGTTTGAATGATCTTGTAGATAAAGGTTGATTATTTTGTTTTTCTCACATTGTTTTTGTTTTAGTGATTTTTGCTAGTTTCTCTCACCCCGGTCAAATGGCGGATAACGGTACTCCGTGACTTAAGTCGGTTCTTTTAGTTTCCCACAATAACTGATATCTGTGTATATATTTGTGCAATTCTTTGAATCTCTCTTCCAATTCTCATTTGAAAATGGACACTAATCTTGAAAAATTAAAAAAGAATTTTCCCGCTCTACCTCAGAATGCGATTACAAAAATTTACCATGCTAGATGTGCAAGATTGAGATTGTTAATGAATCATGGAATTCCTGAAGATATTTGCTGGTTGATTGAAGCAAAGGTCCGATTATCAGGTGAGTCCTCTAACTCCTTCATTTCACACATGCCTGGAATAGGTAAAAGCACTTTTGCAAAGAAACGTCGTGCGAAACGACTAAAAGTCTGTTATCGATGTGCTAGATGGACTTGTAATACACAATGTCGTTCTTTAGGAATGATATCTATAAACCGTGAAGATAAAATACAATTCATTAAGGATGGCTTGAGTAAGGAGTCTTTAGATAATCTTCTATTGACTCTTGAGATGCATCCTAGTGGAGATGTGCATCGTGCAATTCATGATTTATGGCCACTATTTCATAAAGAACATGATCGACTTAGTTTTGGGAATCTGACTAAAAAAGACCCTGTTTGCCAGTTTTTAAGAAAACTAGATGGGAAGCCTATCCCCGACCCATAGAGGGTGTTTAAGCCGTTTTTGGACGTAAAACCAAGGGAGGATGTGAGCCACAATCACAACTACCTGTACATATACATGCTTTTTCAAAAGTAAATTAAGAAATAAATAAAAAGAGAGAGAGAGAGTGTGAGACTCCAGCTGGCCTACATATAGATGTTATGATTGCCTTTCTAATTTCTCATCTATAAAACCCTCTTTTCATAGGTGGTATGATTGCCCTTTTAATTTCTCATTTATAAAATCCTCTCTTCCTTCTCTTCATTTGCACTTAACCCATACATTCAACAAATACAGAAGTGTGTAGAAATGGCAAGTTCCTCAGGTCATCATATAAGAAATATTTGTGTTTTCAGTGGATCTAGTCCTAGGAAAGAAAGGGAGTTTTTAGAATCAGCAAATCATTTTGGTCAAGTGCTAGCTGAGAGAAAGATTCATTTAGTGTATAGGGGAGGCAGTATTGGGTTAATGGGAGATGTGTCAATAGCTGTATTTTTAGGAGGTAGTCAAGTTTTGGGGGTCGTCCCCGAAGCTTTAGCATAAAGGGACATCATTGGAAAAACAATTGGAGAGGAACTTCAGGTCTCCACAATGTCAGCTCGAATGAATGCAATGTTTAACCATGATGATGCCTTGATTGCTTTACTAGGTGGTCTAGGCACATTGGAAGAGATCTTTCATATTTCCTCTTGGGCCCAACTGCATATTCACCATAAACCTATAGATTTGTTAAATGTTAATGGTTATTATGATAAGTTGTTGTCTTTTCTTGATCATACTATGGAACAGGAATTTCTAACATCTTCTGCATGACAAATCATAATCTCTGCTGCTACTGCTGAACAATTGATTAACCAACTACAATCTTTTATTCCTGTAATTGATCCTTCCATGAGTCGCATAAATTGGTCAACTAAGGAAAGCCGTAAAAAGCTTAGATTGGATTTGAGCCTTCATTTGTGAATCTTTGTGTCTTTTGGTTTTATTATTATGTTTTGTTGTTACTTATATTTGTTTCAGTGTGTTTCAGGTTTGTTAATGTTCATTATTTTTTGTCATATCTTTTATACTCTATCTTTCTACCTTTAAACATTGAGGACAATGTCTTGTTTTAGTTGGGGGGAGAGGGTAGTAGTTAAAAAAAACTGTGTTTTCTATTTCATAAAGCATGTGCAAAATTGTTGTTACTATGATGGCAGAGTAAGGAGAACTTTTATGACTCTTAAGACGCATCTTAATCATCATTCGTAACAAGGTCTATCATAATACTTCTTGAAATATTCAGATTTACAAACTCTCGCATTGTTATCACTTAATTCTGCTCATATACTTATTTAACATGTATTCTTAAACCTTAATTTACACACACACACACACACACTTTAACATATGATTGCGGGTTGCATATTGGATTATTACATTATTTATGTTCTTTTGTTAAAGGTAACAACTAAGGAAAAGGGATTGTATATAATTAAAAAAATAAAAAAAAAACAGAGAAAAGAAAAGAAAAGAAAAAGAAAAAAAATGATAATAATAAAAATGTAGATAAGTTTGGTTTCGTAGCCTCCCTAACCTAAGCAATTAAGCCTGAAGGGGTGTTTTAACACCTAATACCCTAAAGTTAACTGACTTGGGAGCTATTGGCCCAACGCTTGTTACATCGGTTGAGGAGAAAAGCTTAAGGGAATCAAACATTGCACTATCTATATATCAGTATCTACGACCCAAGTTACTAAGCTCGTAGGGGTGTCTTAACACCTAATGCCCTAAGATCAACTGGTGTGGAAGTCATTAGCTGAAAGCTCGTTACATGGGTTAAAGATGCATGATGTTTTTAAATTATATGTATATATATTTTTAAAAAAAAAAAGAAAAAAAAAGACAGAAATAATAATCTCAACCCAAGGAAGTTAACCTTAAACATTAGAACAAAAATTTTGTTTTCTTCCAAGAAAAGCCACATAATTATGTGTTGATACATTGAGCACAAAAGAAAGGTTTATGAATATCTTGTTAAGAGGTATTGAGCAGGTATATAAATTTAACAAGAGTTTTTTTATCTGGATAAATTAATGAAAGTTACATAATGAATACCTTACTTTGTGGAATTTGCAAATTGTTTTTCTATTTTAACGCTTTGATTACTAAGGACTAGTAATAAGCTGGATGGGGGGTGTGATTAGTACTTAAAAGTGCATTTGTATCAAGGTTTCATATCATCATTTTGCACTTGAAGTATCAATAACTCCTTAACTAAAGCATGTTTTATAATAATATATCTAATAATATAAGATACCTTTAATTTGTGGTAAATGTTCATTTTAAATGCAGGCCTATCACATAAATGAAAGGATTGATTGATGAATTTAAGAACTGAAATTGAAAGGATAAAGAGATGGCCAAACTTAGAAAAGAGATGTCGGTGCAATCCAAACCAGAACACTATTTGGTAATTGGGTCATATCTGGAGCTATAGATCTCAAATTTGGGTCTACATTATATGGATGGAAAGGTAAGACATAGACCTACAACTTTCATATGGAGCCCAAGGTCTAAAAAGGTCATTTTCAAGTCCAAATTGTAGCAACAACAAATAAGCCCGAATATGTCCTTCAGCCCGAGCATTGTTTACTATTTTGGCTATATCTGGAGTTCTAGAAGTTGAAATGAGCTGAATTATTTACACAAGAAAGCTGAGACAATTTCCTACAACTTTCATGTTTTCAAATGGCTCCAAGTTTGACGTTATCAATGACGTTTTGGGCAGACAAGAGGATAAGGA
>NW_011507904.1:0-956 GCF_000495115.2 Populus euphratica | reverse complement strand
AAATGACAACTTTTACCCAAAAATCAGGAGAAACATTTTACAAATGTTGGGATAGATATAAAGATTTGCGTTTTATAAATGTTGGGATAGATATAAAGACTTGCTTAATACCTGTCCTCATCATGGTTTTGAAACATGGAGATTGGTTTCACAATTTTATGAAGGGTTAACACCTAAAGATAGACAAATGGTAGAATTGATGTGCAATGGAACTTTTGAAAATAAAGACCCTAATGAAGCAATGGAGTACCTAGAGTTGCTAGCTGAAAATGCTCAAAATTGGGACACCACAGGTACTTGTGAGGCACCAGGTAAAACTCAACCTCATACATCTAATGGAGGCATGTATAGCCTTAGGGAAGATCATGACCTCCAAGCCAAATTTGCATCTTTAGCTAGAAAAGTTGAGGCACTAGAATTAAAAAAGAGTGGTCAATTAAAATCTGTTCAAGAAATTGTGTGTCAAATTTGTGAAACCAATGAACACTCAACCAATGATTGTCCCACGTTGCCTTCTTTTAAGGAATGTCTCCATGAACAAGCCAATGCTTTAAATAGTTTCCAAAGACCAAGTCATAACCCGTACTCACAAACGTACAACCCTGGTTGGAGAAATCACCCAAATTTCAGTTGGAAGAGTGGTAACAATAATGCACAAACTTCATAGCCACCTGTTCAAGCACACCATAATTTTTAAAATTTGCATAGATATGCACCTCCTTATATTCCCCCTCCTAGAAGAAATCTTGAGGAAACATTACATGCATTCATTAAAAAGTAACAGATAATCAACACTCAAAATGCTCAAACCATGGCTGACTTGAAAGATACTCTTGCAAAGTTCACATCTACTCTTAGTTTTCAGGAGAAAGGTAAGTTGCCATCTTAACCCCAGCAAAATCCTAAAAGGCAATATAATTCAAGTGCAAGCAGTAATAGAAGCCAATATATATATC
>NW_011507906.1:0-956 GCF_000495115.2 Populus euphratica | reverse complement strand
CTGGTAAACTTCTAACAGACTACAAAACATATATTGAAATCAGAGTTTTACAGTAAAATGATTTGTACATTGAAATTATCATTTTAGTCTTATTAAGAAAAACTCAAAGAAATTCATTTTAAGGATAAAAAGTCCTTAATTCATTTATCATAGTTTAAATGATTAGGAACAAAAAGATTTTTTTTTTATGTATAGTAAAATAATTTAAATATCCTTAAAAAAAATATTAAAGTTATATATAGTGGTTTTAGTTTTTTTATTTTTTTAGCACAATAAAATAATTTTAGTTTTTTAAAAGCTAAAATTACCAAACTTCTTTCTAGGTTTTATGTTTTAATTTCATGAAAAAATTAATAATCAAGTTTGTTTAGGAAAAGTTTTGTTTTTTAATAAAGATATAATACTATTTAAAACATTGATGATTGAACTAGGATTAATCCATGGAAATTAAATAAAAAACAAAAGGAATTTTATAAAAGATAATAAAATTGTGGTTGTTGATGATATAAATAAGGTGCTTGGGAAAACAGTAGTAATTGTTTTTTAAAATATTTTTTTGTTAATAATTATATCAAAATAATATTTATTTTATTTTTAAAAACTATTTTCAATACTAGTACAATAAAACAACTTAAAAGCAAAAATATAATTTAAAATATTTTTTTTAATTTAACAAAAAACATTTTGAACGACAACCAAACAAACCTATGATAAAATAATAAGATGTGTGGTGGAACATATTATCCTACGGTGGTACGAGTAAGAATATGAAAGAGACTAGTAAAACAAGTCGAAAAGCTTTGACGAATGAAGATAATACACATTCAATAAATCCTCTTTAACTTTATATATTCCTTACTTAGCATTGATTTAAAATGAACCCCGTGCGAAGGGGAAAAACAAGCGTGATCATCACACCATGCCTTAAATTAAATTTTGCTGCTATGTGGAGAGAG
>NW_011507903.1:0-957 GCF_000495115.2 Populus euphratica | reverse complement strand
AAAGAAAAACAAAGACAACCCTAATCTTACGATTCAATGTCTTGCTGTTAATCAATTGACTGATCTTCCTAATTAGAAGAATAAAATAGTGTTTCCACTTCCCCGAGCAAAATATATAAAAAAGTGTTGCTTTTTCGATATCACATGTAATTAACAACTTTCTAATACATCTTAGAACAACACCGTACATGAAACCTATGTCGCTACTAATTGCTAGATAGCCCTGATCTCTGATGTTAATTATGATCAGAATACAAGAGTATCAAATTAAATGACAAACCTGATATAGCCTTAACACACAGTGGTCTCAGTAAATAGGTGCATTATATTCACCAAATCGTCCTTGGTCTGCCTTCTTTTAAGCTAATAACAAAGAAACAGCAGGTTAACATAAGGAAGCAATGCCGAGTCAACCCAAAAGCAATTCAAATCCGAATTCAAAACGCAATCAAAACCTAGAAAGGATTAAAGATGCATAAATAGCCCAATAATCAGAACCCATAAAAGATAAATTAACAAAAAGGTCATTGCCTGGTATTCCAAGATGGAACTTTAGAAAAACATCAAAGAAGTGGGAGTTGAAAGTGAAATCACAGTTTGAATCCAATAATCAGAACCCATAAACCCTGAAAGGATTAAAGACGTGCATAAATCCCTATAATCAGAACTCATAAAAAAATAAATTAAACCAAAAAAACCCTTGCATAACATCCCAAGAGGGACCGTCAAAGGACCAATATTTCAAATTATATACCTCGCCGCTCCATCGTAGAAGAATCACCCCCAGCACAACCATCTCAGTCGCCACTGACGCGAGACCCAGCCCACTTTCCCTGCAACGCCTTCTTCTCCAACGCGTCCCCTCTCTTTGTTTTCTTTTGTCTGTCCAGCTTTCCCATCCTCTGTTCTATCTTCTACTTTTTTTAAGAATCACCGCCAGCATCACCACTCTTATCG
>NW_011507923.1:0-948 GCF_000495115.2 Populus euphratica | reverse complement strand
AGAATTTTTTAAATTATTAACTTAGTGGGCTAGTCCTTCAATTAAAAAAGAATTATTGTAATCCTTCCGTCAAACTAATTCTACTAATTTATATGATAGCATTAGCTTAGTGGGCTACTAATTTCGATGTTTGTTCTGAACTTTTATTTTTAGATTTTTTTTTAAAGTGTGTTTACCTTTTAAAAAAATTATAATTAATATTTTTTAGTAATTTTTAATAATTTCAATATACGGATTTTAAAAATAAAAAAATTAATTAAAAAATAATTTTTAAAAATAACATATATCATAATATCATTTTATTGAATTAGAAGTATACTTTCCTTAGAGATGCCAAATTTTATGCTAGACGATAGATTAATATTTTATATGAGGCTCGAGAGTAATTAATACTGGGATTAAAAGTTATTATTACAGTTAAAAAAAGAAGTAAATTATTGCACTAGATTTTATTAGAATTCAAGATTGCAAACTTTAAAAAACAGTTTAAATCTAATACGATTTCCTAAATTTCTGAGTTTGAATTTTAGAATCATTAATTAAGAAAAACTATTCATCTGAATATACTGCATCAACGTAAAACTTAAACAAAAATTAATCTTAAGTGAACCTATAATCTAACTTGAAGTTAAATCTTAATTCAACAAGTACAACAAGGAAACATGGTTATAAGATTCTATCGTCTCACATCAATGGCTGTCACCCATCAATCAATTAATGATAGAAAAATGAAAAGTTTGTTGGGGCCGTGCTTTTACCGAAATTAAAAAGATAGAATTTACTTTTTGCAATTTAGATTATTTTGTTGGGTTAATATTAAAAAAGTAATTTTAAAAAATAAAAAATATTATTTTAATATATTTTAAAATAAAAATATTTTAAAAAATAATTATTACCATCATACTAAACATGAATAAAAAGAGCATGCTTGTATCCAATTAAGAATTA
>NW_011507901.1:0-957 GCF_000495115.2 Populus euphratica | reverse complement strand
ATTTGAATTTTCGGTTGAAAAATAAAATTGAAAGAAAAGAGATAAAAAAAATTATCAAATATGGATTGCATACCATAAATTTTATAAAATATATATTTTAGTTCTTAAACTTTAAAAATCATGCAAATTATACAACTTCAGCACCCTGATATTTTTCCAATACAGTTTTGACACTACAAATTATTTTTTGTTATTTTTTAGTATTTGACTAAGAAGATAGAGATTGATCGGCGGATTTCGGTGATTGAAAGAGAAAAGTATCATTTATACTATTTAAACTACAAAAAACATATGATATTTGTATCAAATAATTTCATTTGATTATAAGAGTTTAATGTGAGGTAATTTTCTACCCTTAAAGTTTATGAAAAAATAGACCCAGACTTAGTTAATTTTGGTTTTTAGATCAAAATAAATTTTTAAATAAAAAACATGAGTTTCAATTTTTTAACCATCGCAATACTAGGAATTTGGGCAAATCAAATAAAAAAAGTAAAGGTTAATCACACTAACCCTGACAAAATAGAACTAGAGAACTGGCCTGGCTCATTATATCCAACAACGATTGCTTTTTTCTTCTTTCTAAGTATTTTTTAAATTAATAATTTTTTTCTCTAAATTTTTTTAATTTATATTTAAATTAGTAACCATACTTTCTTTCATTTTGTTCTGGATAGTCTATTTTAAATAATAACTATTTTATTAGTTATAAATTTAAATTTGAAAAAAATTTCTAATTCATCTATATTTTTTTTTTATCTTTTGAGGGGATGAACTTTATTTTAAAAAAAAAATTAAAATGATATTTTTAGGTTGTGCAGCCATACATGATTTTTTTCCCTTTATTTTATTTGATCAATTTAATTTATATCTTTATTTCTATTATAATTTGTTCAAATAAAAAATTATTTTAATAAATAAATTTAACAAATACAACTTGGTAAGTATCTTGTTTTT
>NW_011507902.1:0-957 GCF_000495115.2 Populus euphratica | reverse complement strand
CTTAAATTCATGAGGAAGAGATACCACAAACTGGTTTAGTGGCTCAACGTATTCTCATTTTTTTCATTTTCCTTGTCTTTCTCATTTCCCTTAACTCTAATAATATAACAATCATCTTTATTATTATTTTATTAGAGTTTTTATAGCAATATAAATTATATATCATATCAAACTGAGCTTTTATATTTATAATTTTTTGTGCTAATATTTGATTATTTGTATTACCACTTAAATTAGACAAACTAATTGTTTGTGATGTCTTTGTGGCCTTATAAGTATAACTTGGCACTTTAGTAAATTCTATATTAGAGAAGTTTTCTAGTTTAAGTCTATTATTCAAGTATAATTCTAAAATGTTTATCCTATTAATATTGGAAAACTCAAATATTAAATTCATAGTTTTATTACTATAAATAAATACACCGACTTAACAAGTTAAACTAATATTAGTTTGCATCATCCTTAAGTAATTTTAACTTTAGTTTTCAACATATTCTAACGTAATCGATCATTTAATATTATAGATAATCTATTAAAAGATATATCTAATGCAATGGTTAGGAACTTATTACTTCCTTCATAATGATACCAAAAGCATAATATTCAAATATTACAAGACTTTGTATTAAACAATAAAACAAATTAAAACATAAATTTAATGTATCAATATTTTGGGATTAATTAAAATACATAATTTATTAACAAAACTTTAATGATAACATAATAGGTGAAAACTCAAATTCATCAATATTCACCATAAATAATCAAATAATCAACTCAATTGATATATTTCATAATTTATTATTATATTTTGTATCAGATCCAATAAAATCTCTAAGTTGACGTAAAAAACCCCTAATCATAATTCATAATAAATAACTTAAAATCATTGATTTTCTTTGAAAACAACAAAATTAATTAACAGCTCAAACTAATGTATTTTATAGCCTATTAACT
>NW_011507897.1:0-958 GCF_000495115.2 Populus euphratica | reverse complement strand
TATCCAATTTTTTACCATTATATAGATGGTTGAAAAATCAAGCTCAGATTTTTTATTTAAAAATATTATTTTTCAATTTATTTTTATCTAAAATATATAATAAATATCCTTATGATATTAAACAATCAACTCAAAACATCTCTATATTAGTTCAATAACATAAAATCAGAAAAATTATCTCTCGACCATGTTCAATTTTTTTCCAGTAAGATGAGAGGGAGACTCCTCAATGAAATCCTTTTATCAAATCAAATGAAGTTTATTGCAACCAAAGAATTATTTTTTTAATAATCAAAATATAGATAGGCATTAACTGTCTCTCTTCCCTCTTGTTTTCTAATGACTCTTATCTATTTTATCAAATCCAAGGTCTGACACGTGAATAAATGGAAATTAACTGTCTCTCTTCCCTCTCTTATTGAATCAAAACACAATAACCTCAAAAAACAGGGAAAAGGGGTTGAATTTTTTTAATCATTAATTTTTATCCCTGAAACTTTAATTCTTTTTTAATCAATAAAATCGTACTCTATCTTGCCAAATAAAATACTAATTTATCATATTGATTTTTTGTTATATCTCAATAAACTATAGAAGACTAATTAAAATAAAATAGGAACTCAAAATCCCATTTAACGCAAACTAATTATGAAATAAAAAAAATTGACGACTAAAACAAAAAATGATAAAAGGATAGAAAAACAATTGCGCAACATTGTTCCAATGAACAGTTCACAATGAGAGAGTCGTCGGTATTTTTTTAAGGGATTTGTTTTTTTAATTGCAAGTGTAATTACATGTCAGAGGAAAATACAATTGTCAAAAGATGACTTTATTATTTTAATTTTTTATGCAAGTGACTTGATAGTTATTTGTTATTATACTTCCTCGTTAATTTGTACCATTCATATTTTATATTCGGATAATTAACATTAACTCAGGAGTCAAGAGCTCCGTG
>NW_011507898.1:0-958 GCF_000495115.2 Populus euphratica | reverse complement strand
TCGGTGCACTATTTTGTGTTTTCTGTTGAACACTGCAAGGTTTCTGGAGCTTGACATTTTAAAATTGTTACATGACTTCTAACAAATGTGAATTGTTTGTGTTCTGTGTTTTGAGTTACAAGTATTTAGCTCATTCAGTAATTGAACTGGAAAAGCATCTGTCTGAATCTTCCTCCACTGGCGGTAAATTTCATTTTTATTTTATTTTGTTGATGTCTTGTTTGTTTTCAGAGGACGTTACACCAATACCTACTGACAGCACCCGCAGAAAGGGTGGAAGAAGGGGTAGAAGGCTGTAAGCTGTCTCCCATCATAGCAGTTCCATTATGGGTGGTGGTGCTTTGATTGCTTGGTGACGGTTCTTTTCAATCCGGGATGTTTTTGTAGTTTTTATTATCCTATCAGGAGTTGTTGACTTTGAATTTATATTTAAGCTTTGTAGAAACATAAAGATATGATGGAGTTTTGCTTGTGACTTTGATGTTCTAAATGAGGTCGTTACCTGTATTGAAGTAATATTTTTTTTTACATGCCATTGCAAAGATAGTCATTTGCTGAAAATTATCTATAAGTCATCCCTCGTTACATTATTTTTGAATCTGGTGTTTCATTCTCTTGACTATTAGCCTTTGCACCAAGCATTCCACCTGAATCTCACCGGCACTGGTTATTCCCTTTCGGTTAACCATTCAGAAAGTGTCCTGTCATGATCAATTTTGGGTTGATGTAAGTTTGTTCTCGGACTAGCCGTCTGTACGCTTTGTTTGTAGCAAATGGTAAAACCTAGGAAACATTAGACGGCCTCTGCCATCAGATCAAGAGCTTCTAGCCCACAAGTTATCTCACTTTGTTCATGCAGTCTGACGAGATTATTAGAATACAATGCAGCTACTATCTTAGGTTCAGAAATTATCATAAACCTTTTAGAGCTCTATTCCTTTCTTGATTTAGCATGGGT
>NW_011507900.1:0-958 GCF_000495115.2 Populus euphratica | reverse complement strand
TTTATTATTCTCTTCAGAGGTAAAAATATCTTTTAGTTTTTGTTGTTAATTTCCCTTCCTTTTCTATTGAAAAACCTTACGGTCTGTTTGGCTTCCTAGAATAGTTGAAGGAAAATTAGAATAAAGCAGTTTACATGGTTTGTGAATGTTAGTAATTGCCTTACTGTGGTTTCTATGTAGCCAAACAGAGCGTTTTCTTAGTCAATCTGGGATTAGAAGTTGCGTTTTAACTGTTACTGTACTCATTTAGGGTTACGGAGACTTAGATTAGATTTAATTTGCTCAGCTAATGCAAAACCTAATATTTTTATGGATGCTAAGCTTATTGAAATTTTATTTGTTGTTGGAAATCTTGTATTGTTTTATTAATTTTACTGGTGAGCAGTACAGAAAAAAAGGAAGAATTGTATCTCTTTAAATTCTGTGAAATGGAAATAATTAATATTATTTTTTCTTTTCAGTTGCAGTTGTAATAACTAATAAGGCGTGTTTTGTGAAGTGTTGGTTATTTTTCTTAGAGGATAGTTGAAATGGAGTTTGATGAGTATGACTACTTAGAGAAAACTGTTGAAAATCTGGAACCGCTAAAGGCAAAGGAAACTGCTAATGGCGGGGATGATAAGGTGAAATCTAGGGAAAAGGATCGTTCACGGAGTTCGAAGCATAGGGCTGATGAGAAGGATCTTGGGCATGATGATGAACGAAGTCGTTCGAAGCGATCGAGATCTGGAGATGAGTCCAGGGATCGTGAACGGAGTAAAGAAAGGAGTTCATCCCGTCATCGGTCACAGTCTAGAGATGGAGAGAGGGATCGGCACAAGAGTAGCAGGGAACATCGAGATAGGGACAGAGGTCGGGATAGAGATAGGGAGGAGAGGTATGGGAAAGAAAGGGATCGTGATCGTGATAGGAGGGAACGTGACCGTGATGGTGAAAAGGAGAGGGAGAGAGATAAGGA
>NW_011507899.1:0-958 GCF_000495115.2 Populus euphratica | reverse complement strand
AGCTCTCGATTTACAGAGGAGTCAACTTTCAAGCCTGCAATGCAAGCAAGCATTATAAGGGTGTTAGCAGGTATAATACTCTCCTCAAAATCCTTTATCTTGATAAGTTTGAGCACTACTCATACTACCAGACGTTGTCGGGTTATATATATATGTCTAATTAATTACATTGTGTGTGTGTGTGTTATTAAATGACCTAATTAATCACATTATGTTACTAATCAAAGTGATCCAGAGCATTTAGAAAACATAGACAAAATAAACATAAGACAATCGCTTTAAAGTCCCTGAAAAAACACCTTCAAGCTGTTAAAATACACCTTATATATCAGGTAAAAGTTTTATTCTATATTAAAAGATAAGATATTTTATTTTACCTTATGTTATTATAAGAACATTAAACCAATATATTTGGATAATGGCTCTTGACAATAACATAAAATATTTTTATTTTTATTATTAAAATTAATTATTCTAATAATTATAAATGACATCTTCTAGTTATTTTTTAAACTACACAAATATATTAGTCTTAAAGGATATTATTATAGTTATAAATATCAGTTTGATGTGGATAGAAATTAATTAGAAATAAAAAATATTCTCCTTAATTTTTTTCTTCAAACGTTTTAATTATATTTATAAAAAAAATTTAATAAAAATTTATTATATCTTAAAGGTATATTATTTTAACTCCATAACAAATATAGTGAAAATAATTAATATTTAAATATATATAATGATCTCCAAGTATCAGAGTCTACCGCAACATCAAACTTCGTCCATATGAAGGCACACGCAAAGGATTTTGGCACTTACGATGATGTTTCATTCTTTATTTTTAATGTCATGGCTGGGTAAGATCAGAACAGGGGGAAAATCAGTCTATCTTCAAAGAAGGCGACCAGCTTGATGATTCAAGGACTGTATATCTTTTCGTAATCAACCCTTGTAGATG
>NW_011500671.1:95479-104642 GCF_000495115.2 Populus euphratica | reverse complement strand
CATCTTTTTGCCCTTGCAATTTAAGTTCTTAAAGTCATCAATCAATCCTTTCATTTATGTGATAGGCCTACATTTAAAATTAACATTTACCATAAATTAAAGGTATCTTATATTATTAGATATATTATTGTAAACATGTTTTAGTTAAGGAGTTATTGATACTTCAAGTGCAAAATGATGATATAAAGTCATGATAAAAATTCACTTTTAAGTACTAATCACCACACATAAAGAAGGTTACAATCAAATTATAAATTGTTAACATTATTAGATTAGTTATCTTATTTGAATAATGCTAATAATTATAAATGTTGTTAGATATTCATGTTTATAACTTATGTTAATAACAAATCAAATTCTTTTCATAACATAGATGTCGGTTATACCATATGGTTGGGCTATAAAAGTGTCAAATATTTGTTGTACCAAGGGTTAAAAAATATAAATCTAGAAGTTGAACCGGTTTGATTTTTTACTTTAGAAAATTGTCTTAGCTTTCCAATAAAAAAAAATTGAGGTCATTTGTACTTCTTGAACTCAAGATATGGGCTGAATACTAAACAATGTCTGGGCTGCAGGACAATTTTAGACTTCTCCATTGTTGCTGAGCTTTGGACTTCCAAACAACAGAATTGAATCTTGCATTCCTATAAATATTTTAGACTTATATCTTAGCTTTATAGCTGTATATACCAAATTGAAATCCAAGATTTACAGCTCTAAATATGACCTAATGACTGAATAGTACTCTAGTTTGGACTAAATAAACATCTCTTTTCTAAGCTTGACCCTCTCTTTGTCCTTTCAATTTTATTACTTCAACTCATTAATCAATCTTTTTATTTATGTGATATGCCTGCATTTAGGATGAATATTTACTATAAATTAAAGATATCTTATAGTATCAGACTTGTTATTATAAAACATGTTTTAGTTAAGGAGTTATTGATACTTCAAGTTCAAAATGTTGATATAAAATCTTGATAAAAATGCACTTTTAAGTACTAATAAGTAACCTCTTTGGGATTTGTTTATCCAAATATGAATATCAAATAAAGACGAATTCCCTAAAAATAAAATTTTATATTTTTGGAATAATTTAAAAATGACCAAGTTGTTTTACTCCCAATAATATTTTGGACATTTACTTTTCATAGGTTTCTTTGTACTTATATTATTAAAAGATAATGACTTACTATTCTTAAAAAAATATTTTGGATATTAATCATTCGGGGTTTTTTTATCCAAATATTATCAGTGAATTATAGCAAATTATTCCTAATAATATTTTGGATATTAACCACTTTGAGATTTCTTTATACAAATATCAATAGTGAATAAAGATGAATTCTCTAAAAATAAATTTTTTTTTAGAATATTAACCAACACTCATTAGAGTTTTACAAACATGTTGTAAAATGCAGAATGCAAGAAATCCATGCAAAAACACATCTTGAAAACTTTAAATATTTGTTTTTTTATATAAAAAATGTTTAAAATATGTTAGAGTATTGGTCGTATGCAACACATAATTTTTTTTAATATTTTTATCAAAATATGAGCATCACAATTAAATGCAAACATCACAATAGAGGGCAGCAAACCATCATGTATATTATAAGATTTACAAGAAGCTTAAAACATCTCAAAAAAAATATTCAAAGCTGGCTTATCTTAAAATTTTATAACTAGAAATGAAACACATATGTATGCTAAAAGGAGCCAAAGTTTTGAAACCGAAGTTTGAAATCAAAATTCTAATGCAGTGTCCGTGACTTATGACCTATCTTCTTTTACCAATCTTGGAGACGTTGCCATACTAGTTTCATACAAAATAAAAATGAAAAATAGAAAAAAAATAAGCTGATGACAAAGAACTAATACCCCCCCACGGTTCCTCTTAAACCAGAGAAAAAAAAATAGGAACCCACAAACTCTTATCATAATTACCCATCTAAACTCAAAACCATAGTAGGAATAAAAGACAAGCGTTCATTGTATGGTAAAAAATAGAAAACATATGTACAAAGAAAAAGACAAAACATGTTTTCTTTTAAACATCAAAACAACATAATTATATGCAGTAAAGGAGGAGAAAGTTAAGGCTTATACCTAGAGGTCTTATTAGTTATGGCTCCAAAAAGTGAAATACAAACCCAAACAATCGTTTGTGTCAAGGTCTAATAGCAAAACTCACTCTCTATATGTTGCAGATCTCCCTCGTTTCTGTAGGTCTCACTCGTTTTGACACTGTAGGTCTCACTCGTTTTGACAGACAAAAGTTTCTATCAATGTTTAGCTATAGAGCTTCCCCTCTATATGCTGTAGATCTCAAACATTTCTTCTCCTCTTCTCCTCTTTTTTCCTCTCCCTTTTTCATTTATCTCTTTCCTTTTTTTATCTTTTTTCTCCCAGAATAGGAGGTTTATATAGCCTAATCACAACTCTTATTAGGAAACAAACATTACATTAATTGTAGGATGTAATCTCGAGTGATTAAATAAAGCAAAAATAGAAAACTAAAATATTTTAATTCCTATTTTGTGATCATCAGTCATTACTTTCCACATTAACACCTTATCTCAACCATTTGTTTTAGGGATAAAATCCCAGTCATTAGATGATGGTGAGGTTCCTCTCTTCATGTCATTTTGCAATTAGCATAGAGGAGGCATAAAAGCTACAATCTCTTTTGGATTGAAGCTGAAAAAAACATGATCTGCCACTTTAAAAAACAAGCTAGAGAATCATGGAAACTAGCGGGAATAGTTGTGTAAAGAAAATGAAAGAATTGCAGATGGGAAGGGTTGTGGAGAGAAAAGGAAAAACTTGCAGACAAGAAGGTTGTGCAGAGAAAAAAGAAAGAATTGCTTTCCTTTCAAATAGGGAGGGGTACTGTTCAAAACACAATGAATAGTACCATGCTGTAAAATTGTATTTTCTTATCTGGTGTCGTAGATTTCCTGTCATTTTCTGATGATCCAGTCCCCCTCTTTAACATTTTTAAAACCAACCCATTTCCTTCTAATTTCATCTTCAATTAAATTCTTCATTTTAGCACTTTTTAATTCAAACCTTGGTCCAAATAAAGTCCTTCAAACTAGCTCGTAATCTCTCAAATCAGACTTGTGAACTTGGGCTAGAACCTTTCTCGTGGTAGGATTCTCTACTTTCATCCATATAAAGGATTGATTCATGAGTTTAAGAACTAAAATTGAAAGGACAAAGAGATAGCCAAACTTAGAAAAGAGATGTTGGTGCAGTCCAAACCAAAACAATGTTCGGTAATTGGGTCATATCTGAAGTTGTAGATACCAAATTTCAGTCTACTTTATATGGATGAATAGGCCTACAACTTTCATGTGGAGGTCTGGTTTTAAAAATGCCATTTTCAAGTCCAAATTATAGCAACAACAAAGAAGTCTGAATATGTCTTGTAACCCAAACACTGTTTAGTGTTTAGCCCATATCTGGAGTTGTAGTAGTCCAAATGACCTCAATTGTTTTCACCTAAAAAGCTAAGATAATTTCCTAGAAATTTCATATTTCAAATGGTTCCAATTTTGATGTTATAAATGATATTTTAGATAGATAAGAGAAAATAAGGATTGTCATTGAAAGGAACTTGATTTTTGTTAACATAAGTTATAATAAGATAACTAATGCAATCATGTTAAAAATTTATAATCTGATTGAAACCTCCTTTGTGTGTGGTTTCCAATTGAATAATAAGATTTTATACTATACTTGTTTGACATACCGTTAGTGGATCGTCTAACTTTGACAATGGTTGTTATCATTGTTTAATCCTTACGTTAATCTTTCATCTCAATGTTTTCATCAACTTCTTCTTCTTCTTCTTTATTATTATTACTATTACTATTATTATTACTACTGCTACTGCTGCTACTACTAGGGTTATTATTGTTATTATTGTTACTATTGTTGTTGTTATATTATTGTTATTTATAATTTATACAATTAACCTCTCTATGGTTCGACTCTAGTCTTGCCAGGTTATTTATTACTTTGATACTCCTACACTAGGGAGAAGACATCAATCTTTTGGTCGTGTCAAAAGGGAAGGATAAAAGACTAGAAAACAATTAAAACAGGGTTCGAAAAACATTTCATCTTTTTTTTTTTGTCAATTTCTCAATAATCATGAACTAAACTCCTGTATTTGGTTCAAAAACAGTACATACCATCTCCAGCATATGAGGCTAAAAACAAAGTAGCAACAATTACGTTAAAAATGCTAAAAAAAAATGATGTAAATATATAGAATAAATGTATTTTTTAGGGTTTTCGTTGTTTTTTGCTTTTTTTTGTTTTTTCCAAATACTTATCAAAATATGGGTAAAAAATTAGATAGCAATAAGAGTTATAACCATGTTTTAGAAGGTAACCCTAAATGAAAAATATGAAAATGTCCTTCTAGTGCAACACTGCTCTTAATTGTTGCTAAAGTGCACTAGATCACAGGCTGTCTTTGAACAACAATGTCCTCAGTTGATCTATATGTGCTCGTTCATTGATTATTTTTCTTCAAAAAATATTGCCTGCAATTGATCTAATTCATCATTTGATTGTTTTTCTTTGCCCCTAGCTGATCTAAATATTGTTTGCTTTTCTTATGGTCCACTATATTGCCCCTAGTTGTTCAACTTTTCAAGGAGTGTTGAGAAGTATTGATGTCATTTCTATCAAGGATTTTACACGTTCGATTGATGTTCTTCTTGTTTAACAGTATTTCTTGTTTTAAAATTAACTCGCACTTTTCAAAGATCGTGTATAGTCAAAGTCTCATTATTGAAATGGAATCAGAGAGATGTCAGTTTTGAAAAATATTTTTGAAAATCAATCTTATTTGATCAAAGACCCAATACATGTCATTCAGTACATATAATCCTTTGATTATCTTGTATTTTAAAAACAGAAATTGACCAGTTGTTGACACGCAGTTGTAGGATTAAAATAGCTTTTTCTATGGTTTTTTTTAAGTCAATTTTAATCTTAGATTTTAAGTACATCATTCGATGTTTACATCATGAAGTGACCTTTCATGAATTTTAAAAAATCAAGATGTTTAAGTTAAAACTCAAGGCTTTATCAAGAAAGATTGTTTTGTTTTTTAGCATCAATTTTATCAGCATGCATAATAACTAGTAGCTTTATTCATGAAGTCACGAACTTTATAAAAAAACTCTTTAGTTTTTTAGAGCGTCATTTATCAGTTTAGATTACTTACTTGATCAAAAAGGGCTATCAAAAGAAAAAGAAATTCATTCGCTCAAAAAGTATTTTTGAGAGTTTCAAAGACCTAGGATCAACATCAACTATTCATGAATTTTTTTTTCTCTTATTGTCTTTGTAAAGAAAATGACATATAACCATCTTAGTTTTTAAGATCAAAATTTTCTTAATATGGGTCATAATGCAAATCCAACTTCTCTTTTAAAGAATAACCAATATAATCTTTTGAAGATATTAGAGGCTTTATCATAGACATCAAAAGACATGAAGCTCAATTTGTTTTCTAGTGTTGACTTTTAGCATTTGTTATGTCTTTTCTCAATTGAAACCTTTTTCGCCCCTCTTAAAATTGATAAGCATTCTACTTGCTTTATCCTTAACTTGCCTTTAAGCGTAGGCAATTTTATTTTATTTTTAGCCTTTCTTAAAGTTTTCTTAGATGCCCCTTAGTCTATGTCTTTTTTCTTATAGCCATTTCCCAATCGTTGAACTTTCATGCTTAACATTCCCTTTACCATTGATTCTATTATTGTCTTCATCCTTTCAAATAAAAATCCCTTATTTGCCTATAGTGTGGGGTGTGATCTATTATCAAGGTTTTTTTTTTTAAAAAAAGTATTCTGCAAGGTTTAAAACAGGATTGTAAATGATATATTTCAAGAATTGTGAAAGGAGTGAACAAAGATGGCCTTTTCTCATTTCAAACAAGTTCAATTATAATCGATTAATTTTGACTTTGTCAAGTGTAATGATTTTGACATGTAAGAATCATGATTCGTGAGTCCATAACTATTGAATCCACTACATATCATTCATACTACTAAAACTTAGCTACATAATTTGTGGTTCAGTTTCATGTTTGAGTTCAAAATTATTTGGGTCACCTCATGTTATTTTTCATGTCATTTTAATAAATATTGAGTCATTTCTACATTCAAAACACTTTTAATCTTTTAGGATTGTTTGATTTTAATTTTGCATGTTAGAGTTCAATTATAATATTTTATTAAAATAACCTTTGAAAGAAACATCTTTGTATTTCAAGACAATAATAAGACAAAGAAGAAAACATAATCCATTGAAAGATGAGATGTGATCCCAAAATAAAATGGTGAATAAAAATGAGAAAATGACATTTTAATTAGCTTCTTTGGTAATTAGCAATGTCTTGTTATCCCTCATTAATGATAGCCTATTGACAATATGATTGTTGACATCATCCTTCACTAAATCCACTTGCCTCTTGCTTACTAGCTTTCTAACCTGATTCTTAAAGTTCTTGCAATTCTTCGTATCTTATTAGGATTACTCCACCTAGAGAATGTTGCCTTGGGGCAATGACTATTCTAATGTTGTATCCAACTATGCTTTTTCCTCTATGGTGAAGGTGAATGGAAATGGAAAGCATCCATAGAGCAAACTCTTCCCTAATTATAGCACATCAATGTCTCCAGTTTTCAAGTTGAAGAACATCATGTTAGAAAAATATTCTTCCATCATCACAACATCAACATTATAAAAGGTCAAAGGACTTACATGGGGTTTTCTCATTGTTAAGACCCCTATGTTTATCGAATGCTTCATGCTCTATTATTTTTCTTTATGATCCTCCATGAAGCATACTTTCATGAAATTGCTCTCTTTATTAATGTAGGTCATATAAGCTTTTTTTTGTATTCAACAAGTCCAATATCTTTGTTATCACTCTCCTTAGAGGCTAGTAGGGGAAGTGGGAACAAACAATGACTCTCCTTTTTCACATCAAATGCAAAGACATTTTTCTTCCTAGTAAGGCAATAAAATGAGTCATTTACTAATACTTTTGTCATGCGATGAAGGGGTTCTTCTCGAGGCAACTACACTTCATCCTAGAGCTTCCATTTCTAAGTTGTTGATTCAAACAACTCGACTCTAATATAGTGGTACATATAGAAATGTGAGTTAAACTTGGGCTTCAAGAATCTCATAATCTTGTAAAGTGAAGGTTTGACCTTTCAATCATTATGCCAGATTCTATAGTATCATATCATGTCTTTAGATTCTAATCTTTTGCCATTGTTTGATAGAAGATTACATATATAATAACATAGTCCATTGTGTGCTTCACAAAGTAGAATTTCTTGATTTGTTGATGACTCAATCTCCAAGTGTCCAAGAAGAAAATTAAAGGATATTTTAGGATAAGGCTTTAAAGTGTCAGTTGAAACAAAAGAAACATGATATTCATTCCTCATCATGCTTTAGATTAGGAAACTAAAGACAATATTAGTTCCTCAGCTGTATAGCTTTATGAAAAGGGATTTATAGGTTAACTTGTTATACTCCTTAGAAAAAAGCCCATATTTCCCCACATTCTCCATTAATGAGCACGTTAAAACTTCATAGATAGCATCTCGATATAAGTTGAGTTCATGGTACAACAAAGACTCCTATTACCACAACCTATGTTTTTGGATTGGAAGTTTGAGTGAATCCTTCTTAACATTGTCAGATTTCAGCAACTCTTGACTTTAGAGAGGAAAGTAGAAGTGGTGGACCTTTATTTCAAATTGTGAGCATACATGTTTAAATGTATGAGTATGTTTTATATGATTCACTCGCCCTTCAAGGGGTGACATATAGTCATAACTCTTGCTCTGAATAAGAATCTTGAGTCTTGCCCAAATTTTACAATGAAAATTTCATAATTGATGACCCTTCTATCACCTACAAGTCTTGATTTTAAGATGCTTTAACAAGGGATTGCTTTAATATAAAAAATGGGTGTGGAGCATACATCCTAAAGGTATGTTCTAGTTCTTTATGTGAGATAAAAGATAGGTTAAATATTCAGTCTCTAAAAATGGTCTTTTGTTGTCCTTGTACTTACCCTCATAAAGGTAATATAGGAAATTAATAGATAATGAGATGACATATTTACCAATTATTACTAATCTAAACACTCATAAAAAAGCTAGGGTTTATGCAAACTTAAACCTTAACTAAAAGTCGTAAGGTAAGTTGTTAGTCCCCTATATATATATATATGATATATGAATAATGCATGAAGCAATTCTATACAATGCATAAACAAATATGTACAAGAATTAAAGCTTATAAACAAAATAAAAAAGAAAGGTATATGATTAGTACTTAAAAGTGCATTTTATCAAGGTTTTATATCATCATTTTGCACTTAAAGTATCAATAACTTCTTAACTAAAGCATGTTTTATAATAACATATCTAATAATATAAGATATCGTTAATTTGTGGTAAATATTCATTTTAAATGCAAGTCTATCACATAAATAAAAGGAGTGATTGATGAGTTTAAAAACTGAAATTGAAAGGACAAAAAAATGGTCAAACTTAGAAAAGATATGCTAGTGCAGTACAAATCGGAATACTATTCAGTAATTGGGTCATATATAAAGTTGTAGATCCTAGATTTAGGTCTTCTTTATATTGATGGAAACGTAAGACATAGACCTATAACTTTCATGAGAGCCCAAATTTAAAAAGGCCATTTTCAAGTCCAAATTGTAGCAACAACAAAGAAGTCTGAATTTACACTACAACTCAAACACTATTCAGTGATTGGCCCATATAAAAGCTGAGATAATTTCCTACAACTTTCATGTTTTCAAGTGGTTCTAATTTTAACATTATCAATGATGTTTTGGGCAGATAAGAGAAGATAAGGATTGTCATCAAATCAAGAGTTGGTTACCCACTCGTCAATTAGTCATCAAATCAATAATTCTCAATTTTGACCTATAAGAAAGAGACATTTTCTATGCATTTAGGCATCTTGGTTTCCAGATCAAGATCATGGTCTTATTTTCTCTCCTTATATTGCTTATGTTCTGCTTTCATTAATATCAAGTTTCTGCCTTTCATTTCCTATCCTTTACTTAGTTAACTTT
>NW_011500671.1:95208-95358 GCF_000495115.2 Populus euphratica | reverse complement strand
TTACACTAATGGTGTAAGAATTAGTATAAACTTAACACGAACTTTAATGTTTGAAACTAACATATTTTGTATTTGATATCTTATTCACTTATTATTATTACTACTACTACTACTCTATATATTCCCTTGACTATTATTGTTATTATTGTT
>NW_011500671.1:94269-94945 GCF_000495115.2 Populus euphratica | reverse complement strand
TTCGGTATTTCAGGTGATGTTTTCTATACTAAATAAAAATGACCTGTCAATTTAAACATTGTTGTTGACAATAATATTTGATTACTGGAAGGAGCCAAATACACTGTCCAAATAGCATGGACACCTCCCATTTTTTTTTAAATTTTTTTTCTAAATATAGTCAAAGACTTAATTGCCTCTCGTCCAAATGCATAATTACAAAACAATCATATTGGAAAGACCTAAATGCCCTCAAACATAAATTCTATCATTTTTTTTTTAATTTTATGGGCAATATAGCATTTTTACTATGCATTCAAAGTAGAAAGCGATGATTAAGCTCTTCTTCCCGGTTTTAAATTTTATTACTTCTTAAAGTGTTCAAGTCATTACACAATTTATTTACCCCTTTAGAAACGCTAATGACTAATGGATTATATATAAAACATCTTCTAACCCCTAAAATCAAGTTAAAATAGGTGCACTGTAAGCGCGCAGTGAAAGGGCATGAACTTAATTAGGTTTTTTTTTCTGCAGCTAGGTGAGTTCCGATTTGTTCTGCACATGTGGCTTTGCATTTGAGACTTGAACAATGCCTGCTGCGTTTCTCTAACAGAAGACATTGTTTTATTTATATTCTTGTCTTGTTTATTTATTGTTCTCTCTTTCATTATGTTTAATTAAGTTTATTATATCA
>NW_011500671.1:88902-93383 GCF_000495115.2 Populus euphratica | reverse complement strand
TTCTTTATTATTATTATTATTATTATTATTATTATTATTATCACTACTACTAGTACTATTACCTTTATTATTATTATTACTACTAGTATTATTACTATTACTATTAGTAGTAGTATTATTAGTATTATTACTATTGTTATTGTTATTGTTGTTGTTGTTATTGTATTATTATTATCTATAATTTATACAATTAACCTCCTTATGGTTCGACCCCAGTCTTGCCGGATTATTTATTACTTTGACACTCCTGCACTTACAAGAAGATATCAATCTTTTGGTCGTGTCAGTATATTAACAATAAATACACAAACCAAAAAATAAAACATGATAATCAAATAAAAACAAGGTTTAGTCCACAAGGACCCTAGTAAAGTCATCATTATATTGCACGTTAACAATCATCCTCTCGGGTATTGTGATTGGAAAATCAGGAAATGTGATAGATAAGGAATTCTTATTTTTTATTAGTGGCAAAAGAGAATGGAAGTTGACACCTAGTTTTTAATTACTAGGAACCCTAACTAGTTTTAGAGATTGGACACGGAGACTAGTTGTGTAAAGGGAAGGTATTAATACCCTAAATACGTCCTACTTAAGATAAGTTATATTATCTAATTGTGTGATATATTCTATAGTGTTATCTAAAGTTTAAGAAAGGTCCTCCTTGGTAAGGAAATTCTTTTCTTATTAGGTAAAAACCTAACTGTTCTAACATTAATATAAAATAACTATATTTTAATATCGGAAATACATCTTATGTATAAATCATAATCCTAGATCTTAAAAGAAAATTTTTTTGAATTTTTTGAATTTTTTGACATATTAATCTAGTTCTCATGACTTCAATAAATAGGTTATTTAAAACCAAAAATGCATACTAATATATATTTTTTGAATTTTTTTGTATGAAAATTTGATATGAATTTTTTTATTTTTTTGAGAAACTTGGTTGTATACATGAAAATAAGAATTTCTTTTCTATATACCTTTTTTTGCAACATTTTAGAGAAAATTGAGTATTTTGATCATTTATATCTTTATAGTATAAAAACACAAACTAATATCAAGCAAAACTGATAGAAAAATCACAAATTTTAAAAGGATTTTTTTGAAAATTTTTAAAATATAATATAATATAATATAATGTTATTAATATATAATGGGATGGGTTGACCCAAATATATGGGTTGAGCCCATCCTGGATGGGTTGAAATCAACCCTGAAAAAATTAGGTTAAGGTTGGTCTAGAAAAGTGTTAGGCCAACATCGGCCTAAAAGAATGGTGGGATGTTGGCCCAAAAAAGTGTTGGGCCAACATTTTGATTTGAGTTAGAGCTATCTGGCTTAGTGAATAGTACCATTATTCACATGTAGTGTGAACAGTAAAGAGTGAATTAATTGACTTTCTATTGTTCACTTACAAAATAGTAAAGGGCAATTGAAGTAGAAGAAAAAGGTGAAGGAGGAGAGGGGTTAACCTAGTAGTGGTGTTGTTGTCATTGACAATGGCTCACGGTGGTGGTGTTGTGGTGGTAGATGATGGTTTGTTATGGAGAAAAACAATCGCTGCTGATGTTTTTCCTTTTTGTGTAAAGGCACATATTTCTTCTTTTTTGTTGTTGTTTTTCTTTCTGTTCTTCCTCCCCTCTATTATCGTGGTCTCTCCTTCTCTGCCTTTCTTTTCTTCCCTTCTTTTTCCTTCCTTTATCTTCCCATGTTTTTCCTTCTTTGTTTTTCTCTTCTATTC
Organism: Populus euphratica; assembly: GCF_000495115.2. Classification (NCBI taxonomy): domain Eukaryota; kingdom Viridiplantae; phylum Streptophyta; class Magnoliopsida; order Malpighiales; family Salicaceae; genus Populus; species Populus euphratica. The sequence continues at coordinate 91,636 of NW_011500671.1, read as the reverse complement.
TTCTTCCTCTCCCCCATTCTCTCTCTTTTTTTCTTTAGTCTCCCTTTTATCTTTTTTTTCCCTCTCTCATCTCTCGTTCCTTTCATTGTTTTTCACTTAAAATTTCACTTCCTTTTCTTCCTCTCTATTTGTCGTCTTCCCTCCCTTTTTTCTTTCTTTCATGTGTCTCCCTTTTTAGTATTTATAAGAGGAAAAGGGGGAGAAAGCCACCCTAGCCTGATCAGTGATGGTGCAAAGGGAGCAAGAGCTACCTTGCCCCTGTCCAATCATAGGAATAGGGTAAGGTGGCTGGGGCAGCCTTTGTGTAGTCGCCTTAGAGCCACTCGCAGGGCATGACTTTCTATTTTTTCATCATAGTGCTAGGCCATAAGGGGTTGTGGGTTGTGTCAGGGTCTTTGGGCAAGTGGGGGGGGGGAGAAAGAAGGGCAATGTAGGGCAAAGTAGGGAAAAAATCTTCTTCTTCACCTGCCCGTGAGTGTCCAGGAGAAAAAAAAAGACCCATAGTATCATTCTAAATGACATTGTTTTAGCCCCTTTAATGAACAATGCATTTCATTTAAATGAAAAGAAGTGTCAAATTCCAAATTGGTCCTTAATTTTTTATTTGTTTAATCAAGTCCTCAATTGCGATTTTTATTTTAAAAACCAATTCAATTGTCTCTTCCAAATTCAAATGTCAACCCTAAAGTTGGCTGTCTTTTTCATTTCATTCATTGGTCTCGAATTTATACAATTTAACACTTAATTGATTAATAAACTACCTCTACTTACGCGTCTTTTCTAGTTTGGTTTTTTTTTTGAATTTCTTCAATAAAATCCCTAATTGACAATCAAACTTTAATATTTATGCAATTAAGCCTTTAATTTGACCATATCAACTTTTAAAATTATAATTTGACGCCTGATCTTTAATTTTTTCAATTAAAACTCAAATTGACTTAAAAACCATTTTTCTTTCAATTAAATCCTCTATAAATTTAAGTAAACCTTCAATAAAATTCAATCAAGTCCTTATATATCTGATTTTGAACTTTTCTTCCTCAAATTGAATTTTCTTTGTCAATAGGGCCTTTATTAGTTAAAAATATACCATTAAATTTTAATTTTTGTATATTTGAACTTGCTAAACTAATTTTTGACCATATTCTAGGTGCACTGGTATCCTATTCTCATTACTATTATTTTTTATTTTCTTCTGAATATAATGTTTTTGTCTTATTTTTTCTCATTTTTTAAGTAGGAATGCAAGACTAGGTAACAACATGCACTAAAACCATAATATAGGAAGAGTGTATGAAGTGAATTTTAAAAAGCATGTAGTGCAACCTTTAAAATTCTTTTTTTAAAATTATATAATATAATATAATATTTATACCCTTACCAATGTTGTAAATATTAAAAAGATATTGGTAAAGCAAACAGAAAATAAGCCACTTAGAGGAACATAATATTGATTGAGATTCAAATAGTTCCAAATCAATTATGCTACTTGTTTTTTGTTTTTATTTTTAACAAGGAGACACTATAACTAGAAATTTAATCCTGAGGGTGGCAGGTTACACCTCATCAAAACTATAACTAGAAATTTATATAGATTAGCATAAATATATAAATGTTAACCTATTATGTGATACTAATTAACTATACACGTTAAGGATTCTTGTTTTGCATAAATATAGATACTCTAGTCAATCAAATGAACCTTTTCTTCATGGTAAATTTTATGCAATCCCTTCCTGCCATAAATTGTTTCCATCTAGTCAATAATTGTCATGTCTTTCTTACTTCTAATAGATTATAATTTTTTTTATAACTTATTTTCATCCCTAGTTTATTTCTTAAAAATAGTGAAAAAGTGTCTTCGAATATATCATAAAACAAGAAAATCCAAAAAAATATTTTATAGTTGATTGGACAAAATTTTTCAAACATTAATTGGATAGGGTAAGTTTTCTCAAGGGTGTATTTTAATACAAATTGGTTATAATTGGAGGAATTAAAGCACTAATGCCTAAAATTATCAATTTAGAATAATTTTAGAGTTCCTATTAAATCAAAGGCTAAATTCAATAAGTTTCTAATTTTATATAACTTTGACTTCAATTGAAAACATTTTAAAATTCAGGGACCACTTTGAAAAACAAAGAAATTAAAAGGTAAACTTTATAACTGGCAAGGGACTCAATTAAAATATTTTAATTATTTGGTTTGGATTTCAGGTTTGATATTGAAAAATCAAAACTTTGAGGGCGTTTCTTTTGAAAACACGCTAACATTAGGAACGATTTTAAAACGTGTCCATGCCAAGTGATGTTTTGGAGCCTCATAAAGCTTTGCCCTTTGATTAATATTGGAAAATGTATTTTTATCAAGGTTTTATATCATCATTCTGCACTTGAAGTATCAAAACAAAGAAGTCCAAATCTGTCCTCCAGCCCGAGCAATATTTATTATTTGGGCCATATCTAGAGTTCTAGAAGTCAAAAAGATCAGAATTTTTTACACAAAAAAGCTAAGATGATTTTCTACAACTTTCATGTTTTCAAGTGGCTCTAATTTTGACGTTATAAAGAACTAAAATTGAAAGGACAAAGAGATCGCCAAACTTAGAAAAGAGATGTCAGTGCGGTCCAAACGAGGAACATTATTCAGTAATTGAATCATATCTAGAGTTGTAGATCTCATATTTAGGTCTACTTTATATGGATGGAAAGGTAAGATATAGGCCTAGAAC
>NW_011500671.1:82190-87883 GCF_000495115.2 Populus euphratica | reverse complement strand
GTTATTGTTGTTTTATAATTGTTGTTTATAATTTTTACAATTAACCTCCCTGTGGTTCGACTCCGGTCTTACCGGGTTATTTATTACTTCGACACTCCTACACTTGGGAGAAGACATCAATCTTTTAGTCGTGTCACCTTGACATTTGTTGTTATCATTGTTTAGTCCTTACATTAATATTTCATCTACTACTACTACTACTAGAGATGATTGATTAATGAATTTAAGAACTGAAATTGAAAGGATAGAGAGATGACCAAACTTAAAAAAGAGATACCGGTGTAGTCCAAACCGGAACACTGTTCGGTAATTGGGTCATATTTGGAGTTGTAGATCTTAGATTTAGGTATACTTTATATGGATGGAAAGGTAAGATATAGGCCTATAACTTTCATATGGAGTCCAAGATCTAAAAAGACCATTTTCAAGTTCAAATTGGAGCAACAACAAAGAAGTCTGAATCTATCCTCCAGCTCGAGCACTGTTCAGTATTTGGGCCATATTTGGAGTTTTAGAAGTCGAAATGATCTGAATTTTTTACACAAGAAAGCTGAGACGATTTCCTACAACTTTCACCATTTTCGTCTTCCCTTAGAGCGTTTGTAACTCTAGCCCCTAAATTTCAATACCCAAATGCGCCGGTCTCCATCGCAGCCTCTTCACCATCGTCATTTCTCTTAATTTAGGTATCATCGGGTTTGATTTAAGTGTTGTTCCCTAATAATCTTGGCGTCATTTATTGTGGTTTGCTTTTTTTATATAGATAGGTATCTCATACTTTGTGTTGTATCTGTTTCTTCAACGACTTCAACATTATGAGAGAGGGTTTTACATTCTTATTCACTACTTGGTTGTCCTTTAATTTGTTTGCATGTGCTTATTAGTGAGGATTGAAGGGCTCTAATTTGAGGGTTCGTAATATTTTAAGAATATATGTCTAAGTCAGTCTTTTTCCTCCTATAAAAGGCTCTACTTTTTAGGGTTTGAGTTATATATTTTTTTTTATTAATGTGGGTGTCTGGTTAGCTTACGTGTATCTCGATTAATTTCACGGGCTTTAAAGTTAACAACTATGTAAGTCTCGAGTGACCATCATATGAGTAACCACAGGGCTCGAACCTGAGACCATAGAGGGAGCAAACCTCTTAACCTCATGTTCTTACTACTAGTCACCACCTAGATGGTTGTTTAAGGCATATTTTTAAGAGTATTGGTGATAGTCTAAGAGTGATATAGAGCTTTTAGGAATTTTGGAGAGTAAAATAAATGTTTGAGAGAAAAAAATCTAAAAAAACTGTGAGCTTGGGAGACTAAGGCTCTAGTTTCCTTGGAACATTGGGGTAAGCTAGAGTGAGGTCCATTTTAGGATTTGAGTATGGAGTCTAGGATTAATGAAACCTTAAGTGTTCACTCCTTTGTCCAGTCAACTTCTAACCTTTGATCTTAGGTATATTTACGCCTTTCTATTTATTTTCCTTCTAATTTCAAGCTTAAATAAATGTAAATGAATGTTTATGGTAGTGTGTCTTATTAATGTCTGTTAAAACTAAATATATGTGATGGCCTGTGAATGGCAAGACTTACCCTTGGTGAGCCAGATCTTCAGAAATTACATGCTGACTTTTTAGACTAAAAAGTGACCAGCTGCTCATTGACAGTCCATTATTTATTACCACTTTAAATAGGGATGGATGTTTTATATTTAACGGCTTTTATAGTGGGAAGAAGGTGTATGCTAGAATGCGTATGAGCTAGGGACTCCTCTGTTGAGTTTGTAATTTGCCATTCATATGATAATTTCTTTTCGAGGCTATAAGGTCAGCCCTGAGCCAACTATAGGAGGTCTTATTTTAAATTTCTCTAGTTCGAGTGTTTAACTGTTTTCTATCCAAAATGTTTTCATTGCATTTGGTTGAAACCCAAGTTTAGTTCCCACCTTGTATTGTTAACGTGTTCATGACCATCTGTGCATTACATTATGTCATTGCTTTGGAATCTGAAACTTGTAAAAAAAAAAAAAACTAAAGCTGCTAGTCATCCTTTGGTTTTTAAACAAAAACAACCTTAATTGTTTTCTCAAGTACATTGGACCTTGAATCAAGTCTACAAGGTCTCTTGCGTTTCATCCCTCATATTTTTTTTACAAAAAAAAAACTATGGAATTGACATTTCAATATTTTCAAAATCAATTCCTTTTTCAAGAAAAAAAAAGATATCCAAAATATTTTATTATTCTTTTTTAATGTTTGAGTGTGTGTGTGTATTACTTTAGGCTAAAGAAAGATGAAAGATGAAGATAAAAAACACAAATTAAAAAACAAAACCTTAGCCAAAACTAGGAAGAAAAAATATTAAAAAATGACACAAATTAAAGATAAAAGGGATATAACCTGATTATAGCATGCACTCTAACACCAACTATGCAGACATCTCCCAAGATATTCTGAAATCGTATTTGAATGATTTGAAATTTGAACTAATAAGAATTTACTTGGAGAACTAAAGTTACATATAATGATCACCCCATCTGATACCATTTAAAAAACACAAATGAGCTGTATAAAATTACAAAAATATTGACCAATTCTTTGAAATGTTTGCAAGTTCAATCAAGAACTTAATATGTGAATCACTTAACCATAAAAGATAGCAAGAATTCCAGATATTTTTAATTAAAATTAATGAGTTTTTTTTAATATTTATAAAAGAGTATTTATACTATAAAGAATCCAAAATCTAATAGGATATTTTTAATTGATATCAATGAACCTAATAATAATAATATAGTAAACCTAAATTTAAATAAAGACCATAATATCTCTATAAGACCTAATAATAACTAAAAGATAAATAAAACAATAGCTTGACTAATTAAAATAAAATTAAAGTTGTTTTTTGTAATTTACTAGCATAATCAAATCTCAACTTCATATGCATAGTTCTCTCTGTTCTAAATAAATTAGAAGACTTGTCATCTATTACTTAAAATTTAAAACATATTTTTTTTAACAAAGTATTTTTGTTTTTTTTTTATATTTTTTAAATGATTTATTTAATAGTGAAAAAATATCTTATATGTCAATTTATAATCTTAATATTAAATAAAAAGATAAAAGTTGTATAAAAGATCCAAAATTAATTACAAAATAGTTCTTTTAAAAGCTAAAAATTAATAAAAAAAAAACTAGGGTGTGGTTGGGCAAAAAAAAAATAATGCTATGAAAAAAAATATAAGGATGTATTTGTTAAACATATCCTCAGCTAAAAATTATTGAGTTAAAAAATATTTTAAAGGTGTGTATGTCTAACACAATTTAAAGAACTAACAAAAAATAAATTATTAATGTTTACATTGCCAAACACATTCTTAGACCTTCAAAAGGCTAGTCCAATCATATGGACTAGCTTCCCAACCTAGCTCAAATCCAAAGTCTCAACCCTATCATGTAGACTAGACTTTTTAGCTTGGCCTAAACCCACAAACAAGACCCATTATCAAGTCAAAAATTACAAAGATCAAATTATGATTTTTAGCTTGAAAATCCTCAAGAATACAAAGAAAATTGCTAAAAATATAGAAACCAAATTAGAGATAAAAATAAAATTGCATCAAATCAAAAACATATAAAGAGAGAATATGTAAGATTATAGAAGAAATCGCTTCAAATAATAACAAATATATTAAATATTACATGAGTAGAACCAAAAGTTTAAACCTAAACCTATGTCTTTATAAAGGTTAAAGGATTGATTTATCAAAACCAGGCCTCAAAAAGACTAATTTAGAGTAGAGAACTCTTATGTATAGGTCTAGACTTTAATTGAAACCCACAAGACATGCCAAAAACTTTAGTTTGAAAAGAAAAAAAAAATAACAACCTTGAACACTAACCTAAAAACCCAAAAACCTAGAAAAGCCAAAAAGGCTTTAAACATTGAAAATGATCAAAATCCTAGAATAATACCTAAACTTAGCAATGTTAACTCAAACATAAAAACTAATACAAAGTTTCAAAGATTTCAGAGTTGTGATTGACTTTCCTTTGTTTGGTCATGGCTTTAGGAAATGGAAGTATTGGTAGAGAATCAGTCTTTTCTTTGCAATTTTCAAATTCAACCCCTTCCTTACCCTCAAAGATTGACTCATCATCTTTCTCATAAGGTTCAAGAGAGGGTTTTTCAATAACCTTACCACTGCGCAGAGTAGTGACTGATTTGACTTGATCCATGTGTTGGCTTCCGGAACTACTTGCATTTGCATTGTATTGCCCCTTGAGATTTTGTTGTGGTTGAGATGGAAACTTACCTTTCTCTTGGAAACTGAGAGCAGATGTTAATTTTTCAAGAGTATCTTTAAAATCTGTCATGTTTTGAGCAAGTTGAGTATTGATTGTCTCTTGCTTTTCAATGAATGCATGCAATGTTTCCTCAAGATTTCTTCTAGGAGGTGGAGCATAAGAAGGTGCATATCCATAAGAATTTTGGAAATTGTGGTGTGCTTGAAACGGTAGTTGTGAAGTTTGTGCATTATTGTTCTCACTCTTCCAATACAATAGTAAAACCAAACAAACCATAAAACTTTTAAAATGCATTTCTATAACTATAAACACCATTACATTAATTCTAACACTTGTTTCAACCAGTATTATCATGAATATGGTTTGATTAAAAACAATATTTGACTAGAAATAACCTTGAACATGGTTTTGATAAATCACTTATCAACATCAGTAATCAAAATAGAATCTAGTGACTAACATAAACATCAAAATTAACTAGTCTACCATTTAAACAAGTTATTATCATTACATTAACAATCTTAAAATATCAAGCTATACATCCAATATCATTCTAAACATACATTTCAAAAACATGCATATATCACTTTAAAATGTGATTAGATACATTAAAACTCATACATTACCCTTTAAACTAACAACTATTTATAATGGATGAAAAATAAACATTTAAGGATTTAAAAGGCATTAGGAATGGGTATGCCCATTGAGCTACACCCTCTCATTAAGAGAAATTAGTTTACCTTTTGGTCAAAATGCATCCTTATTTTATTGGTATTCTAGCATTTTTTTTCTTTTTGTTTTCATCTCCCTTTCAACTCTTTGTTCCTTTACTCTTTTTCCTCTCTTTTTTTTTCTTTTTTTTCCTTACCATTACTTGTTTTTGTCTTCTTTTTTTTCTTGACTGTTTTTCTTTTCAAATCCTCCCTTATACTCTAGAAAGATACTCTTTTTATATGTTGAAGCAAAATAAGATAGTTATAAAACTACTCACCATCTATATAATGGTTTTTCAAAGATAGGTTATTATGGAAGATTCCCCCTTTTTTTTTATAAGCTTACCTAAAACATATGGTATTCAATTTCCTTTTGTCTTTTTGTAAATGACCTTAACCAAGAGTAAACAACATTGAAGTTGTTTTTTTATAGGTGACCTTCTTTTTCAATCAAGGTTGATTAGGTAGTATACTTTGATGAATTAATCATAAAGTTTGAGAAGTAAACATGCCATCAAAGAACTTGAAATATGTAGAGGAGATTAACACGACTAAAAGATTGATGTCTTCTCCCAAGTGCAGGAGTGTCGAAGTAATAAATAATCCGGCAAGACCGGGGTCGAACCACAGGGAGGTTAATTGTACAAATTATAAACAACAATTATAAACAACAATAATA
>NW_011500671.1:76168-81260 GCF_000495115.2 Populus euphratica | reverse complement strand
TCATCAATCAATCTTTTCATTTATGTGATAGGCCTGCATTAAAAATAGATATTTACCACAAATTAAAGGTATCTTATATTATTAGATATATTATTATAAAACATGCTTTGGTTAAGGAGTTATTGATACTTCAAGTGCAACATGATGATATAAAACCATGATAAAAATGCACTTTTAAGTACTAATCAGAGATGCAAATATATCACTAGGAATAAACCATTTAGAGTTGTAGAACTCTACACTCATTGATTGGAAGATTTGTCATCGATCAACTTGAATCTGTTAAGGTAGGGGTGATTGACTAAGGACAAGAAATTCTCAAGTTATTAAAGATAAATAGGGTATAAAGTTTTTTATAAGGATGGCTCATCTTTGTAGAGAAAGTGTTTCTTAAACATTTAGTGCTAAGTAGAGCCCTTGAAGAAGTCGGAGATGCCATATTTATTTGCCTAAAGGTGGTTTGATGTAACCATATTATTCGATAGTTTCACTCATATCTACCTAATGTTTTTGTCCATGTTTTATATGTAAAATGCCTTGATATTCTTTGTTTTATGTTTTGAAGGTACTTTTGGATGAAAGATACAAAAATCAGTAAATTGGAGATAATTGGCAAATTTGATGTTCAGTCGATGTTTTCTGCAAAACGTGAGTTCTAGAGGTCAAAATGAAGTGATTCTAGTAGCACTAAAAAGCAAACATCCATACCTTTCTAGAAATGTAATGCAAGAAAAATAAAAATGGAAAGATCATGGAAATCACATCCTGTAAAATTAAATCTCGCCTTTTACCACTATTGACCTTTGTCCATTCAAAATTTAATATCTGGAGCTATAGAAGTACAATTGATGCAAACTAAATTTTGTTGGATTCCTTACTCAAATTTCTATAAAGCTCAAAATTTCATCCAAAAATGATGTCATATGAGGGAGATATGATTTTTCAAAGATGACAACTGAATTCTGCCAGCAAATAGGTTTTGTGAAGAAACGAGTCCAAATTACATTCCGAAGCTTCTAAAATGACATTCAAGTTTTTATATCAGCAATTTAGCTTCTTTAAGTCAGATCTTGAAGATTTCATGTAAGGTTATTTTTTCTTTTTAGGAAAAATAGTTATTAAAATACTTAAATGTGAACTGCCAACTTAAGGGAGGACTACTTTGTAAAATAGATACTAGGGTTTCTTAGCATATAAAAAGAAAGAGAGAAGGGGCTAGCAGCCAATAGAAAAGAGGGAAAGCAGAAGGAGGCAGCAGCCACCCAAGAGGAGAAAAACGCCCCTCCTCTAAGAAACTTGAAATTATGCATTTTTTTATTAGTTGTTCAACAAACATACAAGGCTAAACACTTTTTCTTGGTTGCAAGGACACGAAAACCTTCAGATTTCAAGAACTGTGAGATTTATTTTACCTTTTCTTTTCAGTTTATATGATGAATATGTTTGTTCTCTTATGTTTATTTTTCCTATGATTGTTTATTTTAATTGCTAGAGCGGACTCTAAGTTATTATTGTAGGCAATCTATTGCTAAGTTTGATATCAAAACCAGAGTTTTGGTATGAACTTGTGAAGCAACTGAGTTTAATAATTGTGGCGAATCTACGTTATTAATCTTAGGGGGAACATTCAATCAAATCAAACATAGACTGCGGATAGTTATGTTTTCTTGATTAATCAACTTAAGATCTAAAGACTGTCATTTAATTAAATTACTAGTACGGACACTGTGGTTGTTTGATGGTTAGGGTTAATTATACGGCGGATCCGTTAACTAACCAATGTTAAAAAGAGATAAATATTCAAAATATAAATTGATGTTTCGTTTCCATGATCAGTTCTGATTTCTACAAATGGATATATGCTTGCGACCAAGGTTTGTTCTCTTGATAATTTTTTTATTTTATTTAATTTTGCTTGATAGTTTTCTAATTTCTTTTGCTTGTCTAGAAAACATCCAAAACCATTCCAAGTTGCATATCATCTAGCATAAAAATCTGACTTGAATCTTCCTCGTGGGATCGACCTCTTGCTTGCTCTATATTATCTTATGTGTTGTGTTTTAAGCTAGGGTAATTAATTTGTACAACCGCGACATCACAACATGGTTACTCGATCAACCTTATTGACTGAAGATGAAAAATAATAGTGTTAAATGACATGTCTCCTGTTCTCTTCATTATTGAAACCTTAATGACATGTTGTTTATTTTAAATCCCTAAGAATTAAGATCTAATTTAGGGTTTTCAAGTCATTGAACTTCTAATTTTGGCATATGCACCCTCAATTAACCCAAAATATTTTTATTTAATGTAATCCCATCCCTAAACATGTCAATTAACATCCTCTGATTTGCATGCCTCTTTTAAATTGATCCTTGGTTTCTTGATTGTGTAGTTTGGTCCTTAATTGACCATTAAACTTTCAATTTGTCTAAATTTGACTTGTAATATAGTCAATCTTCAATCTCTAAATGTATGCTTCTTTTACACCTGAGTCCTTGGTTCAAACTTTATTTTGTTTGCAATTAAACCTCTTATTTGACCAATTAACTTACCAAAATTAAAAATTGATCCCCAAAACTTCTAGTTCTTGTAATTTAACCAAAATCAGGCTATCAAACTTAGTTTTCTTTCAATTATGTTCTTAATTAGGTTAATTAAACCCATTAAAGATTTAATTAAGTCTTTGAACTTAATTAGTTATTTCAATTTTTCTTTTGATTGAGCCCTCAATTAAATCAATTAAGTGCAACAAAAGTTCAATTTAAGTCCTTCAATTTAATTGTTTGATAAGTTTTTTCCAAATTTCAATATTTTAATATATTTGATCCTAACTTATTGTCTTCTTCAATTAGGCCCTCCATTGCTGCAATAAAGTTCCCAAAATTTGCCATATGGTCTATATAAGTCTTTTAACTCTCAATTTGTGCAATTATACCCATCTTTAGCCTATTTTCATTAATAATATTCTACGGTGACTATTTATTTGATGTTTTGACAAGTTGTAGCTCTTTCATTTATTTTCTAAAAATATTTTTGGATTTTGAATTTATTCTGGTTTTTATACAAAAATTTTCTAAAAATATTTTTGGATTTTGAATTTTTGAGTTTTTCTGGTTTTTATACAAAAAATTTGAAAGAAAAACATTTTTTCATATAAGAAAATTTTAGGGGACCTAACATTAAGTTATGACACCTGTTATTGAAAATTAAAGATGGTTAAATCCTAACATAAAAGAAGTAGTTAGAGCTAAAGTTCTTAAATGGTTAAATGCAAGTATTATTTATCTTATATCTAATATTTCATACACTAGCATGGTTTAAGGAATGCCTAGAAAGAATGGAATGATTGTAGCACATAATGAAAATAATGAATTAAGTCTTATTAAGGAAGTAACTGTGTGGAAAGTCTACATAAATTATAAGAAACTTGATAGTATACCCATAAGGATCATTTTTCTTTACTATTTTTGGATCAGGTGCTTATGAGACTTATTGTATATGCATATTATTATTTTCTAGATGGTTATTTAGGTTATAACTAGATTCCTATGTTCCTATGTTCCCTAAAAACCAAGAAAAAACCACATTCACTTCTGATACTTTTTCATTCTGTAGGATACCTTTTGATTTGTGTAATTCACCTATTATATTTCAACATTGCATAATGGCTATTTTCACTTATTTTATTGAAAAGATCCTGGATTTTTTTTATTTTTAATATTCTTTTGATAATTATAACTTATCTTATGTTTTGTAGCATTTTGAGGAAACCAACTTAGTCTTTAATTGGTAGAAATGTCATTTTACAGTGCAAGAATATATTGTTTTAGGCTATAAAAGTTTAGCAAAAGATATTGAGTAAACCTAGAAAAAATAAAAATTATTGAAATTACCATCACCTACCAATGTTAAGGGAGTTAGAAGTTTCGTTAGGCGTATAAGATTTTTTTGATGTTTTATTAAGTATTTTTCTAAAATTTCTAAACCTTTTTGTAATTTGATGATTAAGGATGTTATGTTTGATTAGTACTTAAAAGTACATTTTTATCAAGGTTTTATATCATCATTTTGCATTGAAGTATTGATAACTCCTTAACTAGAACATGCTTTATAATAACAAGTCTAATAATAGAAAATATCTTTAATTTATAGTAAATGTTCATTTAAAATACATGCATATCTCACAATTCAAATGATTGATTGATGTGATTAACTATTGAAAGTGAAAAGACAAAGTGAGAGCTAAACTTAGAAAAGAGATGCTGGTTCAATCAAAACTAGAATATTGTTTAGTCATTGGATCATATCTAGATATTAGCTAAACTTAGAAAAGAGATGCTGGTTCAATCAAAACTAGAATATTGTTTAGTCATTGGATCATATCTAGATATTTAGAACTTGAATTTAGGTCTGCTTTATATGGATGGAAAGCTAAGAAATAGGCCTAAAGCTTTCATCGGAGTTTAAGAGTCAAAATCTATCATACAACTCAAACATTGTTCAATGTTTAGCTCATATCTCGGGTTCTAGAAGTCCAAATGATCTCAAATTTTTTTTGTTAGAAAGTTGAGATAATTTCCTAAAACTTTTATGAGAAAGTCTGTTCAAATTCTAATGTTAGCAATGATGTTTTATTTAGACAAGAAGATAAGGATTGTCATCAAGTCAAGATGTGGCCACCTACTCAACAATTAGTCAACAACAATTAGTCAACAACAATTAGTCAACAACAATTAGTCAACAACAATTAGTCAACAACAATTAGTCAACAACAATTAGTCAACAACAATTAGTCAACAACAATTAGTCAACAACAATTAGTCAACAAATCAATAGTTCCAAATGTTGGCCTATAAAAGGAGGCATTTGCCATGCATTTAGGAATCTTGGTTTTCATATTAGGATCATGTTCTTGTTCTTTTTCCTTATATTTTTGTAATGCTTAAGTTTTATTTTCATTAATCTCTTGTTTTTGCTTTTCCTTAACCTAGTTAACTTATATGTTATTTATGTTCTTATCTTGTTTATTTATGTTTCTCTCTTTCATTATATTTTGTTAAGTTTATTATGTCAAGGTGAAAAGGTTACA
>NW_011500671.1:75795-75964 GCF_000495115.2 Populus euphratica | reverse complement strand
AGTGCAAAATGATGATATAAAACCATGATAAAAATGCACTTTTAAGTACTAATCAATAACCTACACATGTTCTATGAAACAAACTTGATTTATTGTTAATGACACGACGAAAAGATTAATGTCTTCTCTCAAGTGCAGGAGTGTCGAAGTAATAAATAACCCGGCAAGA
>NW_011500671.1:72173-74660 GCF_000495115.2 Populus euphratica | reverse complement strand
TTTAGTTAAAGAGTTATTGATACTTTAAGTGCAAAATGATGATATAAAACCTTGATAAAAATACACTTTTAAGTATCAATCAGTTAACATAAGTTAGCAATATGAATTCTTGACAATATTTAAAAGTTTGGCGTTAGTTAAATAATATAATTAATATGACCATGTTAACAATGTATAATGAGCTATTAATGGCAAATCATCCGATTGTAACCTCCTTTGTGTATGGTTTCCACTTAAGAAAACAATTTATATTATACTTGTTTGAAATATCATTAGTTTATCCTCTAACCTTGATAATTGTTTTTATCATTGTTTAAGTCTTACATTAATTTTAAATCTCAAAATTCTTTTTAACTTCTTATTATTATTATTATTATTATTATTATTATTATTTATAATTTATACAGTTAACCTCCCTATGGTTCGACTCTAGTCTTGCCGAGTTATTTATTACTTCAACACTTCTGCACTTGGAAAAAAATATCAATCTTTTGATCGTGTCAATGTTTCATTTTGATAAGGCTATTGGAATGTTTTTAACAAGTTGAATCAAGGGTTGGTGTTAGCACCAATTATGGCAATATGAGATTAAAGTTTGCATTTTAAGCTAATATGTGATTTTAGTGATTTATTTGGGTTTGGGTGTTGTTCTTAAACAATCTAGTCTAATTTGGGATTCACATTTTAGGTTTACCTTAAATTTTCTTCATGTTTTTAAGTTGTTCTTGATTTTTTTATATGTGTGATTTGGTTAAAGTTTTTTGTGTTTTTTTTTTTAGTTTGATTTGTTTTAAGTTTTGATTTAGTTTTTTAGTCAAATCAATTTCTTTGATTCGGTTTATGCTTGGGCCAAAGATTTCAAGTCAACCCGGTTGGGTCAACTCAATTAGGCCGAAATTGGGTCAAAAGTTACAACATTGTTTTAGGTTTAGGTTTAATTTGATTTTAGTTTCTGCAAGTTTATATATCATGATTAGTAAAAAATCTAGGGTTTTCATACATCAATAACATGTTTTGTGAGTTTTAATCTTAAAGTTTTGGTTTTAAATCGCAACTCATTTTGACAAAAAAATTATAATATTTGAGTAATAATCAAAGTAAATAAATGCTTTTTTTTTATGTATGCTTGATTGTAAACAAAAACTTGTCTTTTATTGCATGAGATTTGGTCTAATTTGATGTTTATGGTAGGAGTATTTTTCATCATAATTCAAGAGTTATGGAAAATACTTTTGTTTTCTAGGATAAGCAACTCTTGTCGGGCACCTCCATGGATTCTTTTTATAAAAATTATTGGGGCATACAAGCCCATAATATATTCAAAATATCAAATTTATTTATGAGTGTGAATCTTCGTTCTAAGCCATAGACAAACCATCGGTTAAGAACTCATCAACACCTTTAAACCATATCCAAACCACATAATACAACTTACCTTAGGTAAGACGTGCTGGGGTGCTAATACCTTCTCTAACCACAACAGTCTCTTACCCTGAAATTCAAGATAAGATTAGTTCACTCGGGTCTTTAAATAACCTTAAACCAAACAACTAAGTGGTAACTCTTTGATCCCAACACTATAATGTCATGTGCGCATATGCAACAAGTATAACTATAGTAAAGAATCTCTTTATAAATCTTCTATAATACCTTACTAACCCAAGTCTTTTCCATTTTAGTGTTGTCTCAGCCTTTTTAGGATCCACAAATATTCATTTCATTAATACGATGGGCCAAAAAAAAAAACTACTTCTTTTAATCAAAACTCACACTTACTCATCTTGGCATACTATTAATGCTTCCCCAGGAACATTAATATTTACCACAAGTGTTCTTCATGCTCCAAATATGAGTTAGAATAGACTAAGATATCATCTATGAACACCACTATAAGGTCCATGAATGATATATTTGTTAACCTAAATGGCATAATTAAAAACTCAAAATGTCCATAACAGGTTCTAAACACGGTCTTAGGCACATCTAGTTCCTTAATTCTAAATTAATAGTATCTAGATTTTAAGTTTATTTTTAAAAATTCCACGACTCTCCTTAGTTGATTAAATAAATCATCTATCCACAGAAGCAAATATTTATTTTTCATTGTTGCTCTATTCAACTATTTATAATCTATGGAAAGTCCAAAGGTTTTGTCTTTTTTCTTCATAAACAACACTAAAGCTCCCAATAATGAATTATTTAAACGTACAAGTTTTTTATTTAGTAATTCTTGCAGTATAATATTCAAGTCAGTTGATTTAGTTAGCACCATCTTATATAGAGACTAGGCTATTGGGGATGTTGACACAACTAAAAGATTGATGTCTTCTCCCAAGTGCAGGAGTGTCGAAGTAATAAATAACTCGGCAAGACCAAGGTCTAACCATAGGGAGGTTAATTGTATAAATTATAAACCACAATTATAAACAACAACAATAGTAATCACAACAATAACAATACTAATAGAAATAGTAGTAGTAGTAGTAA